>NW_025336221.1:510615-756854 GCF_004798865.1 Varanus komodoensis | reverse complement strand
CTCCCCTTTGTCTAAATTTAAATAAGATATTTGAGCTTGGAGAAAAGGTAATAATAAAATCACTGCTTAATAAAAGGGAGTGTGTGTGTTTGTGCACTCGTGTGTGCCTAAAGCAAACTTGTGTCATTTTGTGGGGAGAGAGAGAGATCGATTGGCTGAAGGGATCCTTGTGGTACAGGGCTTCTCTCCCTGGATTTGATGTGGAGTAGAAGATCTTCAGCCTTGTATGAATAATTAGCAGTCAAAGGGTAGTTAGGAATGTCTGAGTAAGATAGCCATAGATAAGATAAAATAAGATAGGCTTAGAGGAAGATGGTACCACTTAGACACTACTTCCGTATTTGTAAATAAAGCAACTGCTACAGAGACACCTTAATTCTTCAGTTGTCGCTCTTTCAAAAGAAGCCAAATCCAGGTATCAGTGACTCTAGGACTCATCATTACTCAGAAAGTGTGGTGTATGCAAGAACATCATTGAAAACATGGATTTTATTTTTGTATGCATACATTGAGATGAGGTGTCAGAAGCAAGGTGCTGGGGTGTTTCCACTTCTCCTTGGAGGCTGGCTCTTCAGGGTGGTACTTGGAGAATATCATTCAACCCTGTGGATTTTCCAGCATGGAGTTCTTCAGGGGTCTGCTCTGTCCCCTCTGTTATTTAATATCTACGTGTAACTGCTGACTGGAGTCACCTGGAGTTTTGGAGTATGTTGCCACCAGTATGCTGATGACACACTGCTCTATTTCTCCTTTTCATCATCACGACATGCGGCTGTAGATGTGCTGAACCACTGTCTGGCTGTGACAGTGGATTGGATGAGGGCCAACAAAGATTGCTAGTCAAGGAGGGTGTTCAACTGTTCTAGATGGGGTTGTACTTCCCCTGAAGGAGCAGGTTTTTAGCTTGGTGTGGGGGTTCTGCTTGATCTACATTTGTCATTTGAGGCTCAGGTAGCCTCAATGGCTCAGAATGCCATTGAGAGCCAGTGTGGTGTAGTGGTTAAGAGCGTGGAACTGGGACTCAGACGATCTGGGTTCTAGTCCCCTCTTGGCCATGGAGCCCACTGGGTGACTTTGGGCCAGGCACAGACTCTCAGCAAAACCTACCTCACAGGGTTGTTGTTGTGGGGATAAGATGGAGGAGGAGAATGATGTAAGCTGCCTTGAGCCCTTTGTAGGAAAAAGGTGGGATATAAATCAATCAATCAATCAATCAATAAAATGCCTTCCACCAGCTACACTCCTATTTGGATGTGGATAACCTGGTTTAGTTATCTACATTCTGGTAGTCTCTAAATTAGATTATTGCAATTCATTCTGGGTGGGGCTGCCTTTGAAAACTGATCAGAAGCCACAGCCCATGCACAATGCAGCAACCAGATTAATATCTGAGAACTGTAGGTCTGAACAGAGGGGACCTATTACGCCTGCTTACCATGGCTGCCTGCATGTTTCCAGACCTAATTCAAGGTACTATACCTTACACAGCTTGGAATCACAATACTTGATAGAGCTTCTCTCCCAGTCACAATCTACCCAGAAATTGTATTCAACCTTTCTTTGAGTGCTAACTCCAAGGGAGACTCAGAGGGCAGCAACAAGAGGGAGGGTTTTTTTCTGTGGTAGCCCTGCATCTTTTTGGTGCCAAAGCTGAAGCAACGCTTTAGGCTGAGACATTTGGTTATTCAAGGGCTTCAGAAGATTTCCCACCTCAGAATTCTTGTGCAGGGTGATTTTTCACTGTATATTTTTAGCTGTTTAACATTTTTAATATTTCTTTTGATATGCTTTTATGGACTTTTCCTTGTATTCTAATATATTGTTTTTATGTACTACTGTAAACTACCTAGAGTGCTTCACCTACTGGGCAGTACAGAAGGGAAAGGAACTGTATTGCTTCTATTACTTTGGAAAGCTATATGTTCTAAGTGTAAGAAGTGGAAAACCTTTCCTTTCAATGAAGTCTTCAGGGTTTTGCTCCGTATTGTGAAGTTATTGCTTGCAATTGGAATACTGTGAATACAGCCAGTCTGTAAGTTGGAGATACTGCCAAGAACATACTCTGCTGCTTTTGGAACCAATATTTTTGTTCCCTAAGATGAACTGTTGCCAGAGCATAGCATCTGCAGAAGTTGAGTTTAGAATATATACCCATTGAACTGTTAATCTTTTTTTAATCTTCCAGATATTTGATAATGAAGCCAAAGATCTTGACAGAGAAGTCTGCTTTATTGATATTGCCTGTGATGAAATTCCTGAACGTTACTACAAAGAATCAGAGGTAGGTAAAAGACCCCTTGGAGTAATTTGCACTGGCATTTTGTGAGCAGTTCCTGAAGACATCACACCCTTGGGGTTATCTTTTTATTTCATTCTATCAAATGGCAAGGATAACTCTTTCCCACACATCAAGAGTGCACATGAGTGGTAGAATGAACTGCATAGCGGAATTCTTACACTTACTTCACTCTTTCTTACTACCTGTGTTTCTGTGAGGCTTTTGAGCTCTCAGATAATGTTATTCTTCATGTTCACTGTGCATCACACATGTGGGATCTGCATGCATGCATGGAGCTGTTTCAGGAAGATTCCAAAGCTGATTGATTAGTTTTCGGCAGGAGGCCAGCCCATAGACACACCTGGTGTGAAGGTGGGACTCCCATTGAGACCTCATTTCTTCAAATGACATTGTGAAGTTCCTCCTCTACTTTTTTCATGAAGTTGTTTGTCTCTACACTCCTTCTCAGATTCCGGTATTATCATGTCCTTCTCAATTTTATTTAATTATTTATTTAGAAAATTTCTATGCCGCCCCATTCGCCGAAGCCTTGGGGCAGCTCACAAATAAATCAGTTAAAATACTATACATTAACAATATAAAACAAGTTAACAATATAAAATAAAATAAGTCGCCCTGGCCAAAGAATAAAATACATAAATACTACTAACAGTTAAAATGACGTTTGAATAAAAAGGTCTTCACCTGGCGCCGAAAAACAAATAACGACTGCACCAGGCGGACCTCTCTGGGGAGCACATTCCATAGATTGGGCGCCACTGCAGAGAAAGCCCTCCTCCGAGTACCCACCCTCCTAATTTCTTTCATGGAGGGTTCCCAGAGAAGGGCCTCTCCCGCTGATCTCAGGGGGCGGTTGGGCATATATGGACGTAAGCGCTCCTTCAGGTAACCAGGACCCAAGCCATTTAGGGCTTTATAGGTCATCACCAACACCTTGAATTGGGCCCGGACTTCAATGGGAAGCCAGTGAAGCTGACGGAGGACTGGAGTCATGGGAACGTAACGTCCAGTCCCCGTCAGCAGCTTGGCAGCTCTATTTTGAACCAATTGAAGTATCCGGACCGTCTTCAGGGGTAGCCCCACATAGAGTGCATTACAGAAGTCAAGGCGGGAAGTCACCAACGCATGCGTCACTGTCACCAGGCAGTCGTACTCCAGGTAGGGGCGCAGCTGATGGATCAGCCGAAGCTGAAAGAAAGCGCTCCTCGCCACCGCTGTCACCTGAGCTTCCAGTGAAAGCTCTGGGTCGAGGAGCACTCCCAAGCTGCGGACCTTGTCCCTAAGAGGGAGTGCAACCCCATTCAGGACTAGGTTCAATTCACCCTTACCGAAGCCCGATCCACCAACCAACAGGACCTCCGTCTTGTCTGGATTGAGCTTCAGTTTATAGTTTATTGGCCCTCATGCAGCCCATTACCTCGGCCAGGCACCGGTTCAGTACAGCCACTGCCTCACCTGGATTGGTGGAAAACGAGAGGTAGAGCTGGGTATCATCAGCATACTGATGATTCCGCAGCCCACACCTCCTGATGACCTCTCCCAGCGGTTTCATGTAGACGTTAAACAGCAAAGGGGACAAAATGGACCCCTGCGGTACTCCATGGCATAGCTGCCATGGTGCAGAGCCATAGTCCCCCAGCACCACCTTCTGGAATCGGTTATTGAGGTAGGAGTGGAACCACTGCAAAGTAGTGCCTCCGACCCCCAATCCCGCTAGCCTATCCAGAAGGATACCATGGTCGATGGTATCGAAAGCCGCCGAGAGGTCCAGAAGAACCAACAGGGATGCACTCCCCCTGTCCTTCTCCCTGCACAGGTCATCGTACAGGGCGACCAAGGCAGATTCAGTACCGTACCCGGGTCTGAAGCCGGACTGAAATGGGTCCAGATAATCCGTTTCATCCAAGAGAGCTTGGAGTTGTCCCGCCACCACCCGCTCCAACACCTTGCCCAGAAATTATCTTCTTGCTAGAAGCAAAAAAAGTATATTATCCTTGCCTCTTTCTTCTATTTACTTCGACTTCATCGGACAGACAAAATGGTGCTCAAAGCACCGTTCTGCAATTGCACCATGTGAGGCAGTAAACTTTCTCCTACAGATGGCCACTCCCTATGCCTTTTTTGCCTGGGAGAAACTCATGTCGCTGATGCCTGCTGCCATTGCTGGGCTTTCACCAAACCAGCAAGAAAACATCAAGCAGGTCACGTAAAAGCTGAATTGAGGAGCTACACCCTCCATATGGACAATGCCAACCATCTACCTCATGTGCTTCTATCTCCATTAATACAGATGAAAACTTAGGCCCTGCCACATTAAAAGTGCCAAGGATGGGGAAGCCAAAAAAAAAAAAAGTGAACAAAAAGAGCAGTAAATGAGCTCGGAAACACGTGGCCATTCTGCCTATTACTGGCCTCCTGTGCACTGAAAACATGGTGCCCACACAAGATCTGAGCCACCCTTCTGCTCTTGACACCGAACCCAATACCGGAACCTCAATCTCAGCTTCCAAAAAGTACTTTGGTCTTGGAAAGCAAAATTCGTAATCCATCCACAGCAGTATTACTATGACCAGACCCTGTCTCAGCACAGAGATCCATATCTCCTGTACCTTCGATTTGCAGTGTCTTCCTCCATACCGGGCAACCTAGATCCAGCTACCACTCTCAATCTCTGGCGTCTGAAAAAGATGCAGAACCCATCAAACACCCCCTCCACACCATGGGGACTTTGATACAGAGTACTATAGAGAGTGCTGGGCCCACTCAACTCTAGGCATGGAGGACCTCATTGGAACCCAACAGATCCAACCAATACTCTTCTCAGGCCGGTCCCAGTTTTGCTGTTCTGCCTTCCAGGCTTCCTACAGACCCTAGACAAATAGCTCCATCCCGTGACAGACCACCTTGCTCTAGTTTGCCTAGCCATTGCTCAGACTTAATTGAACACACTCACTCTGAACATGGACACTATACGTCCATCTCAGCTACATCCTCTCCAGACTGATGCTCCAACATACCCCTAATACTTCGATACCAACACCTGATTCTTCCCGCGCTTCAGAAGACTTCGGTCTTTTCTGCTCAAGTTCTCCTTGCCTCTCTTGCCACCAAGATCTGGCATTGGTGCACCACTCGACATACCACTCGGATCGCTATTCACATTGCAGGTGCCTGCATTGTCTTAGCAGACTCTCTAAGCAGAACCTTTACCCAATTTCACAAGTGGTAACTCCACCCCTTCATGAGTCAATCCCTGTGGGACTGATGGGGTGTCCCCCAAGTGGATCTATTTGCCATGCAACACAACACCATCTGCGACCACTTTGCTTGAGGGCAGGCATAGGCACCCAATTGTTGGGGGTGCTATTCTACTATAATACAGTGCTACCTAGAAGTAATGTAGTAGGGAAGCAGGAAAGGAAACACTATTCATGTATTGATCATATCTCAGTTCTGCAACTAAATTAAAAACATATTCAGCAAATTAACAGCTTTGTGTAGAAATGCTCTTTTCCGGTTCTGGGGTATGGGTGATAGGGAACAAGGCAGAAGCACCAGGACCCAGGCAACAAGGCCCAAGGATATGCAGAGTTCAAGCCCAATAGCCAAGTCCAATAACAAGTCCAGGTTGTGGTCACAGAGCCATGCAGTCACATCCTGGAGGAAGGCACAGGAGTGTAGACACAGCAGGCAAAAGTCAGTACCCGAGTAACAACAAGGCAAGGCGCAGATGCTTAAGAGCAGGATAGCCAGGCAGGGTTAGGAACAACAAGGCACGGTGGACAAGGCAAGGAAGCAGGGCGGGACAAGATGAAGCAGAACAAGGTGAGAAAGGGCAGGAGGAGAATCAGGCGAAGGTCATACAAGACGCAGGCACAGTGCTCCGGGGCCCTGCGTTGCTGAGGCAGCTTTTGGAGGGAAGAACCTGCTCTTGTATAGCTCTTCCCTCAGGGCTCCGAGGTGATGCTCATCGATGCCCTGGCAGCTCCAGCAAAGCCTGGGACTAATCCTGCAACAACCAGGGTATTTGCCCAGCAGATGGAGGCCTGGAGCAGCCAAGATACTGAAAATTCTATACATTGTTGCTCTTTTTTTAAAGCTTCCTAATTGCTACTGACTTTGTATTCCTACTTAATACTTCACTCTCTCATAGTAACCACTTGAACTTAGAGAACCATTGAACAGGCATCCTGACCCATAATCTTCACTGTCCAAATCAAGGTAGACTCTTGCTGATGGGAAGAAATGCCACAAGACTCTCTTGTTACTTTAGCTAACTTATTTTGAGCAAGAGTTCTCAAATGTTCCTTTTGTAGAAGTATAGTTCAAAATGAGATTTCCTGATCCCCCCATGGGTAGCAATATGAAATTAGACATTAATGTAGATACTGAAAACAAATAAGACAACAAACTGCTGTTTTGGACTAAGCCTATAGTGAACTAAATTCAAATTTAAATACTGCAAAAGGCCATACTGCTCAGAGGACAAGCTATCATATCTGTCTGTGAGCCAGGACTTACCTTTGCAGAAGGCTGATTATTCTTCAGAAGACTTGTCCTTGCAGTCAAATGTGAATGCATTTATCTTTCTTGGCAGTTGTTCACTTTCATTCATTCATTCATTTAAAACATTTTTTTACCCTGTCCTTTGCACAGGCCTCAGGGCAGCTTATGAAAGATTCAACATGTATGTTGAATTTGATACTAATGTGATCATTGTTTCTGGTCAGTTCAAGCATACTTCTGCCTTGCAGCAGGTTATGTCTTGCACTTAGTATTACGTTCAGTGTTTCCTCCTCTCTGGTTGGCTTCCTGATTAACTGTTCTTGGCATGGGATAGTCATTTAGGGTACTGGGAAATTTCCCCTATTTGTTCTGAATAGAATATGCATTAACTTGCCAATGTGAAGGTTCTTGAAGAAACCCAACTGATCAAGAAGTTCTAGTACTTCATCTCTTGTCACCACTATTTGTCTCAGTTCCTCAGACAGCCTTGTTGAAAATGTCCATTCAGGCACAGGTATCTACACTGAAGAAACACACAACAAATTCATTCAGCTTCTCTGAAGTCTTCTTATCCTCATTCATTACTCCTTGAGTGCCTTTAATTGTGTATACATTGCACATTTCAGAATAGCAGTTTGCCTCATGCACCACCATATTACATACTACTGTGCGTTTAAGTAAATTGTGAATAAATATGCCTATGGTGCACTGCTTGCATTAGTCTTTGAGTTTGCTGTGCAATGTGCCAGTTTGACAAAAGCACTGATTACGCAGTGCTCCTTTTCCTTTTACTCCTGCTCTTGCAAAGGTGAACCTCTTAATGCACAACTATGCTTTCTTAAATATAATTCATATGGAACACCATGACATTGTGTTTTAAATGTATATAGAGGTTCTGAAACGCCCAGGTAAAAGCAATCCATCATTTTGGCAGGATGGAATGTTAGATGAGACAGGCAGGAAGGTTGAGGCCAGCTTAAGGACCGCCCAGGAACACTCCAGCATTTCCTGCTACAGCTGTGCCTTTTAGCTAGGCCAGCCTTTCCCAAGCTGTTGCCCTTATACTGCTGGCTGGGGGATGCTGGATGTTGTATTCCAACACATCTGGAGGCCAAGAAAAAGTATGTGCTGTATAGTCCATGCTCTTTCAAGCTCTTATACAAATCTGTGGTGCCAATATCTTCCTCACTTATACAGTGGAAACAGTGCAACTCCCTTATGGGGAAAGGCTACAGCATCTGGGATTGTTTAGCTGAGAAAGAAGGTGAATGAGGGGAGATATGGTAGCAGTATACAAAAATATGGATGGGGTGGAGAAAGGGGTGATGGAAACATTTTTCTCCATACTGGAATACTAGAACCTGGAATCATTCTGTGAAGCTGATTGGTGGGAGATTTGGGACAGATAAAAGGAAGTGTTTCATCACACTGTATGAGATTTACCTCCACTAGATGTAGTGATGGGCACCACTTTGGATGTCTTTTAAAGGGGATTGGATAAATTTATGAAGGAGATGCATATCAACAGTTACAGCTCCTGTTGAGTGTATGCTCCCTTCAGTATCAGAGGCAGTATGCGTATGTATAGTGGTTGATCTCATGTCCTGCTTGCAAGCAGTTCTTTCACCACTATGAGAACAGAGTGCCAGACATGATTGAGCATGGCTCTTATGAACCTGTCTCTACAACCATAAAATGGAGTTTATTGCTATTATTATATGCCATTGGGTCATCTCCACCTTATGGCCACCCTGCCCTATCCATAACAGCCCTGCTCACCTCATACAACAGTGTGGATGATTCTGGCCTTGGTCTCCAGTGAAAACAAAAAGGAGTAGAAACAGGTTGATTTAAATTAAATCAAATTAAATCATGATTTAAATCCCTAGTCAGCAAGATTAGATTTAAATCATGGTTTTCTATATAATTTGCATGCATGCCTTATCCATAGGTAGAGGAACTTCATTAAAATATTCCAAAAGTGCATTTCTTTTACAGCTTGCTGCCATTATAGGTTTTCTCCTCCAGGGAAAGAATAATATGATAAGTCTCATGCTAGACACAAAAAGATTCAAAGACTTGTGGAGTATTCTTCTCAAAAGATTTCACTCTAATTTTTCCTGCTTGCCCCTCCCTCCTCACACTTCTTGTGCAGATCTATTCCACTCTCCACAATCTTTTTCTATTCATTTAATTTTTTGAAACCTAGCAGTTAAGTGGTAAGGGGTTGATTCCGTGTACATAGATTTGAAAAGGAACAATGGAATTAAGGTCTTTTTCAAAACTCTGTATGTTTATTCCATAACATTTTTGCTGTGAAGAAGAGGCATGTGATCTCTGCAGACACTAATTCACAGTTTTGAGAACTATAAAACCAAACATCTGTGATAATAGCTTCTAGATAGAAAACTGCCCAATAATCTTACAGAAACCTCTGGAAGAGCATGGCATTGTGAATGGATTAATGGAATTCATTTCCGCAAGAATTTAAACATTGCACAAATATACAGCCTCATGCTACATAATTAAAAATTAATCCTTATTTCATGATGAATAATATTTGGACTATAATGTATCTTAAATTTTAAAAAACTATCTTTAGATAGATTTTTCCTGAGAAAGTATTTTATTTTTTTTAAATCAAAACAATTTGATTTTTTAATTTAAAAAATCATTAATTTTTACCCAACCTGAGTAGAAACTTGCTTTTCAGAAAATAAATGTGGAGAGTCTCAGAAGTTTAATTCTGCAATGGATACTGTATTCTTCATTTTTTCTCCACTTGCACAGTATCACAGAGTTAAGATAGCCTTGCTTGTAGACAAGGAGAAACAATAGGCTAATGACATATTAGAATATGATCCCAGGAAATGGAAGGCATTGTTCTCTATTTATGACATTATAGTTTATTGTAGGGATGGAAACTGCCCAATAATACATCAAACTTAGAACCAGCCAATCCTTTTTTGGAAACAGAGCCACCAAAGGCCACTCATTCTTCAGAAAAGGAAGTCAAATTATGGGGCTCAGTGGTAGAGGACATGCTTTGCATGCACAGGATTCCAAGACAGGCCTAGAAATACTGTCTAAAACTCTGGAGAGTCAATGGAGAACTTCAGGTATTGGACATACAGAAGATGAATGAATGAATGATACCCAGTGTGGTGTGGTGGTTAAGATCATGGGACTGGGACTCAGATGATCTCGGTTTGAGTCCCCGCTCAGCCATGGAGCCAACTGGGTGACTTTGGGCCAGTCACAGACTCTCAGCCCAACCTACCTCACAGGGTTGTTGTTGTGGGGATAAGATGGAGGGGGAGATGTAAGCTGCCTTGAGCCCTTTGTAGGAAAAAGGCGGGATATAAATCAATCAATCAATAACCAGATAGGTTGTAGGGACCACTAGCTGGTGGTCTAGGTACCTGCCTGCATAGATCAGCCTTTCCCAAATTGATGTCCCCGCCCCTGTGCAATATGTTGCACTATATTGCTGATCAGGGCTAGCAGCAGAGCCTAGTAGGCCCTCCGTCAGCAGTGTCTTGCCCATTGATGCTTGCAGAAGCTTTGCCCGCCCCCTGCAGCCAGCCAAAGCCTCCAATACCCTTTTGCCTCCTCTGTTCTCCAGTCCATAGCCAGCCAGAGTTCCATGCCTGCTGAAGGCCCTTGCCCATTGCAAGCATTGATGAAAGCCACACACCTACCATCTCTGGCCACTGAATCTTCCCTTCTCTGTGCTTTTTTTAATTTGGGAGGCCTGTGATAGCTGCTTCTCTTCCCCCTGCTGGTTCTGCTGGCTTTTGAGGAGCAGGGCACCTGGCTCTGCTTGCAGGGTTCCCCCTGTATGTATATTTTCAGCAGCAGTGCTGTGCATCAGTCAGGTGCTACCTTTGAGGGGATGCAGCCATGATGGAACAGGAGAAACATAATGGCTGCTCTTTTTTCTCACTGGTTTTGTCCCCCTGCACCTGGCAACTTATGATTGGTTTAGATCACTGCTATTCAAAATGCAAATAAGTGTTTTTTTCATTGAAAATGGAGTTCTGGGGCCTGCAGGCTCAGCTGGGTGCCATGGTGCTTTGCCAGTGAGGTCAGCCATAGGAGGGGGAAGCCGGCAGCAGCTGCACTGAGCTTAGAAGTAGGTGCTTCTTTCTAAGTCTCTGGGCCCTTGGCAACTGCCTGACTATGTTGATCACTGACCCTGGGCCTGACTCTGGTAATTCCCAGCCAGCATAGATCATCAGTGGAACCTTTGAAGTACACAGGAAATTATTATTCTATAGGGGAAAACCGTTTGTTGTTACAACTGTTATGTAGCATATGAGAATTCATTGCACCAGATTGAGGGTGACAGGATGTTTATGACATTTTGCTGGGAAACACACTTGTGTCCTCGAGCTGGTGTGAGGCATCACCTTGGGAAATGACTCAGCCACTTATTATCTTAAGTTTACCCAGTACTTTTCTTGTTCTGTAAGAATGGAATGGCAGCTACAGGAAATATCAAATAAACATAATTAAACTGGCCAAGCTTTGTATAGCGGATTAAATTGTGTGTGTATATTTAATCTTCATTGTAATACGTTAGGAATATAAATATGACATCTGAATATATTTTTATGTGTTTAGTTCTGCACTTATTTTTATGTTGACACTGTCAGTTTGCAACATAGAATCAAACATATTTTGGCAAAAGACAGTCAGGAACTAATTATTATAGCTCAGGGACAAAGTTGGACAATACATTACATATTCTTAGACAATAGAATAATTATTTTTTCAGTAATGTTTCTTTCACTACAGGGATGCAGCTTATGCCTAACTGAGGACATCTTCCTGGAGCAGACAAAATGTGAAACATTTTATACATTTTCTGTGTGAAAGCAGAAGTTCTTAGAAGACAGCCTATAGTAATAAGTACAGCAGCATAAGTACAACAGTATGCTATTACCATGGCGTGGTAAAAGAAGATGCTGCTAGACATTTGAGGCCACAGTGCTGTCCCTGTGAGCTTAGGATGACTAAATCTGGATTCAGACCCATATATTTAAACCCAGAGCAATGGATTAGCCAAAGTAGAAATGAGTGTTTATTCAGTGAGATAACCTGGAGTTGTTCGTACTCTCATGACTCCTTTCCTATACAGCAAAACCTCCAAATTGGCATTAGCCCTTTGACAGATTCAAACCTATGCACAGCTACATAAGTTTATGAGACATATTATAAGACACATTTTAAAATGTTATGTCAAACCCTATCCCAAGAGCAAGTTGTACATGTGTTTAAAATGTTAGTTTTAAACCTTTTCTTCAAGTGAGCCCTGCATATGTTGGCAATGACACCATATAGATCGATAGCTTTGCTAAGTTTCAAAAAGTTTGTTTTGCTATTGTTGTTTGCAGCATATGTCAGACATTTTTTGGTAGAATACTCCATGCCAGGAAATTAAATAAGTAGCCATATGCTACTTTAAAGAAAATTTAATTTTTCTTTCTATACCCTGTGCTGCTGAACTGTCTACAAAACATCTGCCTTAACATTTATAGGCAATTCAAGGTGATTGGCTGGCCTAGGTCCAGGAAAAAATGACTTCCTCTTCTAGACTATGTTCTTTTGAAATAACATTATATCAGCTATCAAGCTTCCTGAAATAAACTCAGTAAAAGTAATAAAGAAAAATGTACAGACATACAAATATACATAATATAAGCATGAGAACTACCTCGTTTTTTTCTTTGAAAACCTTTAGAAACACCATGGTTGGTTGATCAGATAAGCCCAGATCTTCCTTTCTTGAATCTTGCAATATCTTGCAATAGACCATGAAGCAAGTTTTTTTTTTAAATAATATGCCAAGGATATATTGTAATGAAGATATATCTGACTTTGTCTCGATTCTAGGCTTTCAACTGAGCAAGTTTACTACATCCATGAAGATACTTTCTCACTGATAGTAAACGGAGGAAATTTTATAGTGAAACTATATCTCACAGATGTAATATCTCACTATTAATTTTACCTGAAATAACAGTATCTAATATAAACATGAATATGATGTTCAGTGTAAATGTTCAAGATCAAACAGGCAGAAATTTGTATGATGATTATTAGTATTATTTCAAGCAGAGCAGTTCTATAGTTGTTAGACTAGGTTTGCTGTGGGATTGCTTGGATCCCAACTATGAGGTCAGAAAATCACTCCAACATTGTGATGGAAAGAACCATACTGGCTACATCTTTGCAATCACAAAGATTGCAAAGAACCTCAGAGACTTTTTTTGGGGGGGGGGGAGATGAAATGGATGCTACCAAGGTACAAGGTATGATGGCCGCATCCTTACCTCCTGCTCTGAGGTATCACACAACAGCTAAAATCAGCCGTGTGAGTGTTCTGTATGGCAGGAGGCATGTGGATCCTTTTGCCTTCCTTCTGCCTTGCATGAGATGCCTGTAATCCCCGAAGTTTGGGGCATCCAGATTGGACTGTGCCCTTAGTCACCTTTGCAAAGTTATTTGCAATAAAATGGGTAAGGCATTCAAAATATAAAACTCCTAAAAAGAATTTCTATTAAAAATACCAAAACTTCATAGAACCACTAAAAAACATCAGAATGGATTATAACTCAGACAGCTGATGCATCAAACAATCTGAGACTTAACTAGGGTTATCATGACTTGTTGATAAAGACAGTGGCCAGAATCTGAAGGACTGCTGCTGACCATCTCCCTCATGTCATACTGCAATGTACTGTTGAAACTCCCTCCATGAATCATGGTGTTGTTTGTGTGCTGTTAAGGAAAAGACCAGTCTCTAACGTCTTCTTTGGCTCACAGGGCTATGTTTGTTCTAGGCCAGTTGTAATATTCTGTGCTCTATAGTCCCTAGGCCAAATGTAAATTCACTTTTTGATAGGAGATACTTTTTTGAAAAAATTAAAAGGGTGTTATGCTCTTCCCAGTTCATTACGAATTCCTCTTGAAGACAGTGGGGTTTGCTCATGCTGAACTGCCACAAGGTTCCAGCCAGCAGCTGTCGGTCTAGTTCAGAACACAGTTGTTCTGCTAGTACCATATTAAAGACTGCTTGTAACCACTCGGTTTAGCATACCCCTCCCCTGTCCTCTGTGCTTCTGTCAGATACAATTTATGATGCAAACTCATTTTGACAGAATAATTTTGTACCAAATGGTACAAATTGCTCCATGTTTTCAGTACATTGTAATGCCAAGTGCAGAATGATTTAAAAATAGCATTTTCCATATTGGGTGCTAACAAGGCTGAGATGCTGCTGTCTCTCTGTGTGTTTCGTTTTTTGGATTTAAAAAAAAACCACCCTGAGATGCCAAAAGGAATTATGGTATTTGTGGGAGGGGGGCATTGTGGCAATGTTCAATCGCACATTCAATCAAGTGTTACATAAGAAGTCTAAAAAGGGTATTTAGCCTTGATTATGAATGAAATGTGTATTTATTGGAAAAACAGCAAAGCCAAAAACCCCCTCATTGCTAAAGTACTGTAACCAGAAAATCGAAACCAGAGATGTGTGTTTTTTGTAATAGTCCTGGTGGACTATATTACAAAGCCTGCATTTTAGAAGATTACTTTATGAAAGGGTCACATCTCTTAAAAAAAGTATTTCTAATTCTGCCCCAAACCCAGCATGTGTTATATACCATATTTTAAACCGAACTTACATACACTTGTAATGTGTAAAAGTATGCTTACATTTAAGTTATATTCTAACATTTGAGTAGAGATGTATTTTAGTGTATGCTGCCTCCTAAAGCAAGGTTATCTATTAAAAGAAATGTATCATCATCATCACCATCACATTACATTTACATTCTAACGGAATTAGACAACTAAACACTAAAAATGAGTTCCTGCTGCTGTTATTGAAACTCATAGGGAAGTGACCAAACTTTCAAATTGACTGCATGTTACTTTAGAAAACAGAACTGTAGAATTAATTTTACCCACCAATGAGTCTCCTTCCTCTCTTCAGTATATTTGCACAGTTTTCCAGCTGCCATTACTGATAGTAATAAATGGGATGGAGATGTAATAAGGGCTTTTCTAGCCCAGGTATCTTCTGTGATACTAAAAGAGGACGTGTGCCAGTGTGTCAATGGCATAGCTCCAAAATCATGAACCCCAGATGCCTGAAAACTTCCAGGTGTACTAAGAGGGTTCTAAGAATGTGCACTGTGGAATTATTTGAATCTAATGCTTTAATTACTTTAAATTAAATAAATGCATCTGTGTGTTGAGCCTGTGGTACCATCTTCATTCACTAAGGGACAGAGTTCCTTAAGTTCACAGTCACCCTTTGAAGCTAGAGGGAGTAGAAGGCAGTTATATGGTGGCTCCCTCTTGGGGGATGGGGTGGGTAGCAGCCCCCCTCCGATAGCTACTGGTGTGCAGCATACTTGGGGCCATTCCTATTGGTACCAGCTTTACTCAGTTGGGACCGGCACAATGAATGCAACCTTGACAGTAGAGTATCATTGCTTGGGCTTGGCTGTATCAAACTAAGGGCTATTCTGACCTGTATGAAGCCAGCTGTGTTCATTAGTTAGTAGGTATCCCTGTGCTAACTTGCAAGGGTCTTCCAGTGCAGATGTTTTTGCCCTACCATGATTAAAAAAACAAAAAACCAGATATGTCGCTTTTCTTTCGTAGGATCCGAAATACTTCAAATCGGAGAAAACTGGCAGAGGCCTATTAAAAGAAGGCTGGAGAGAGACTCAGGAGCCCATTATGTGTTCCTACAAGCTGGTGTCTGTGAAATTTGAAGTGTGGGGACTTCAAACACGAGTAGAACAGTTTGTTCACAAGGTGAGTGAAGGACAGTGTCCCTAGCTCATTTTCCATCTTATCCTGTGTGTGAACATAAGTTTTATGGGCAAGAGTCAGAATGCTCATGTGTGAATCTTGTTTCAGTGATTCCAATTACACACCATGTCCGTATGTTTAGCCTTGGATTTAATGTGCAGACCATTACAGAATTTGAAGTAGATTTTGTACGGCAACAGTTTTACAGTATTTTGAAACCAGTTTAGTTAATATAGAAAGTGTTCCAGATCACCTACGGAAGAGAATTGACACTGCTGCAGCAGCAATGCAGGATAGGAAATAAATTGTTTATTTTATTAAACTAGATAGCATTTGTTTATCACAAAGAGGAACAGTTTTCATGCTTTGTAATAAGGTGACAGTCCAAGTTCGGTTAAGAGCACATTAGCTCCATTTATTTCAGTGAGGTATCTGTGCACCAGTTTTGGCACATGAGGTACACTTGATGTGAGAATCTATAGATGGGATTCTGTGTATGAATCTACATAGGTATGGTTTCTGGGAGTGGGGAAATGCCAGGTAGAAGTCAAAAGAAAATGCCAGGTAGAGAAAAGAAACACAATAAGAAGCCATCTGTAAGCTTGGGGGAAACATGTTAGAAAGGGATGGAAGGTATTCATTTTAACGTCAAGGCCAGAGTGGGCCTTGTATGATTTTTGCCATGTGTAAACAGAGCCAAGGGAACCATAAAAGAAGGGTAGGGAATATCATACTTGAAGAGCAGCTGCATGCTAGCTTTTGCTTACTCATATTTTTACCCTGGGGCACACAGAAGAAGCAGTCTCACACAAAGCAGTTTTTTTCCCTTAGAGTAAATCAGAAATGCCCGCTAAGTCAGAGGTCCCCAGTGCAATGCCCATGAGTGCTGTGATGTCTGTGGGAACCTCCGCTGGCACCCATAAAGCTCTCACTTCTTTGCTCCCTTCAGAAATACTGCTTTAAGAAAACCCTTGGAAAATGTTAAGGAAGCCTTCTTTCTCTCCCTTTTTAACCTATAGCCTTGCTCTTTCTCTCCTCTCTACCCCTTTGCCTTGCTGTTGCCCCCTTCCTGCTAGCTAACACTGGGTGAGTGGTCTTGTTACTTCTCTTAGGTGGTTGTATGGAGAAATGACAGAGGTGGGAAGAAACAAAATAAGATGTGGTGGGTTCTGGCACTTCCTACAGACAAAAGCTATCAGAAAGTGCCAGTTTATGTCTGAGCCCAATGTGTGGTCTTTGAGAAGCTGATTCTCTCTTTTATTATTATTTCAGTGACCTCTCTGCCATTTGCTTTCTGGAAGTGCATCTTCCATCCATAGATTCACTGGAAATTGAATAATTGTTTTGGGGGTTTTTTTTGGCGGGGGAGGGATGCCTTCTGTTAGATTTCTACTATGTGCTACTATTGTAAGGGCCTGGGGGATTCCGTGCTTAGGGCAGGTTGTATGGCACATGACAGGTCTTCTCCACTGATAGTCAGAGGGCATGGCCAAGAGAAAAGAAAGGGCTGCCTTAAATCTCAAATGCCCCCTGACATTCTGAATCCCTCTCCCCAGTTTGTAGATCATTCCTTGGGAAGCTGTGCAGCGCCCAGTCAAGAACCACTGCTCTGTGCCCTCTTTGGCCTAAAGAGTAATACCTCATTCAGTATGCCCTTCCCTTTCTTCCTATACAATTTATATCCAGAGAGGATCAAATCCCTCCACTTATTTATTTATAAATTTATAGGCCATTGAATACCCTAACAAGATCCTCTAAGCGGCATCCAACGACAATAAAATATAAGACAAAGCATTACAATTTCTAGTAACAATTAAAAAACCCCAATGGCTGGTAGTGCACGAGATCTTAAAACAAACAGTTATTAAAATCAGGTTTCAAAATGTCTATGAAAGGTCAGTCTTCACCTGGCACCAAAATGAAAGCAGTGATGGCGCCCGGAGGACCTCTCTAGGAAGCCCATTCCAAATGGTTCTTCCCATTCTGTCAGGTTTCCTTTATAACAGCTCGATCTTAGTCCTTCTCTAGAACCATGCACCCCAACTCCTTTATCTCAGCTCAGAGTCTTCTAGTATTAGCATAGAAATGATTACGCAAATGTGTCTGACCCCTTTGACTGGCTGTCATGTCGTACTGTATTTTATGGGTGGCCAGGTTCTGAGGGCCCAGCGAGCCATTGGAAAAAAACCACGGGTGGCACTGCCTCACCATGGCCCACTCCTCTCCCCCAACACTGAAATCAGCCCTGATTTGCTACACATGGGCGCAGTGCCTTGCTGGAATGCATAATCATACTCCTGCAAGCCACAGGAGAGAACAAATTTACTTTAAAGGAAGGCATGTGGTCCCTGTGCACCCTGTTTTAAAGTGAAAATGTGGCCTTTTTTGCCACCACTGCCTTGCAGCTGATATTAAATGACAGTTTGGTGGCAAAAATGGTGAAAGCGGTGCCCTTCAGGTGGGCCCTATTCTTTCTGTACAGTATCATCTTGCAGTAAAACTTCCCCCCTGCAATCTCCTCCACTGAGTCCTCTCAGCTCTGCCTGTCCTACTCGTTTGGTGAGTGGAACAGGATAGCGCTTCAGAGAAAGCTGCTTCGGCAGTTGGAGGTCTTGGATTTCCACTTTCTAGCTAGCAAACTAACATTTGCTTCCAGGAATGCATGATGACCTGTGCTGATGTGACTGGGCCAAGGTGCACCATGACCACTGGCTCCTCCACAGCACCGTTTGTGAGCTTATCTAGTCAGAAATGTACATACCAAGAATGTAGCTGTTCTGCATTCTTCTCTTCTGTATTTTTCTATATGAGAGGGAAGGAGGCAGGAGTGAGAGAAACCCCTGAGCTATGCACTTGTTGGCCTGCTTGTAATTTATGTGCTAAAAATTCTGCACATTTTGTTTCAGTTCAGGGCCTTAACTAGGTCTAAAGGAACAAAGTGGGAAAGCAAATGCTGCAGCCTATAGGATGAAAAACAGTTTCTATCAGGGTAATACTAGAATGTTAATGTTGCTCATTTTCATTGCTTGCATATTCTCTTCTTGAGCATCCCTGTGCATGCTCAAAGGGTATAGAAAATAAATCTGCAGCTGAGATTAATAAATATTCCATGTTGCAAAGACCTTTTAAAATTTACTCCCTTTAAAACTATGCCTGAATTCTTTATACAATTTTGGACATAGATCATTGATATTGGATCTAATGTAATTTGGACTTGATTTTCTGTGTGTCCTTCAGATTTTATAAAATACACAATACCTATATGATCTATGAAACAAAAAGTGCCATTATGCCATATGTTCAGCTCCATTCCTAGGCACTTCTATGCACTATTTCCACCAGCAGACTGTATGGAGGAGGAACTGGGCCATTCCACAAGCTCTGCTGAAGACCTTCCCTGTGAAGTCTCCCCAGCCATCAAGTGTCATATCAGGGGATGTGGGGTCATTCCACAAGCCCTCCTTTTTGTTTGTGTGTCATGCCTTTTTAGATTATAAGTCTTCAGGCAGGGACTGTCTTCTTTTTCTAATCATATGTAAGCCACACTGGGAGTCTTTTTGGCTGCGGTGTGTAATAAAAATACATGGAATAAATGAGTCATTTTCACCTAGTATCACAGAGACAGTAAGCATTTTCAAACTGGAAGCAATTAGCTTGCTTTGTCTTTCAAAAATTGTATCCAAGAAACTCAAAATCAAGACAGAGGATTGTTTAATTATAAAATGATCGCAGGCTAGCATGAGGTATGTATGAAGTGATGGTTAAAATAGTATTGGGCAGTGTGTGGCGCTCTAGATGTTTTGCACTTTAATTCCCATTAACCTTCCCTATTGGCTATGCTGACTAGGATTGATGAGTGGCACAGGTCAAAACATCTGGAAGCCCACAAATTAATTTCATTTTCATTTATTTATTACATTTCTATACTGCCCAATAGCCAGGGTTCTCTAGGCAACGTATAAAGGTTAAATATCTTAAATGTACAATATTGAAACATGGCTGGAATGAATACATTTTGTTTTAAAATGAAAGCCAGGTGAATATTGTTGGTCCAATTGTAAAAATAGGTCTTCATCATCCTATATGTGTAATTATTACCAGTCTTGGTTGCAAATGTTGTTCTTAAATTGAACTGTTTCTACATGCACCTTTCAAAAAATGAACATACAAAATTAGCAATGGCTTTTCTTTGGGAGATATAGAGACCATACTTTCAAGAATGTCCCATCGTTATAAATCGGCTAAAGCCTAGCTTGCTATTCAGAACATTGATTGTGTTAGCTATAGCACATTCATATGCATTGTAGTTGCTCCTTGTGTTTTTTTATGTGTTTGTGTCTTGGAGAAGTCTTGAACCTCATTCTGATTTACAGGTGGTCAGAGATATCTTGCTGATCGGTCACCGACAGGCTTTTGCATGGGTGGATGAGTGGTATGGTAAGTCATGTTTTAAAGTATAAATGGCCAGTATGGCTGGCTACAAGACATATCTACAGCATATGTATTTATTCTATGCCATGCTTTTATGTGTTGCACTAGCCTTGGTTAAGGCTGCTGTCACAGAGAGCAGCTTTTGCTTTCCCTAAGCTTGCTTCAGAATAATCAGAACTCACTCATGTATCATTCATAGCCAAAGCCGAAGAGGGAATTTTAGAATGGGAGCAGGGTACGCTGCTGCTGCTGCATTTTTAAAGAAGATGGTTTTAATCCAACCATTGCAGTGACCTTTTTTTGGTAGCTACAAAAGACTTGCCTACAGCATTGTTTAAACTCTTTTATTAGTGTTTATGCAGCTTAGCATCTGATGCTCTTATGACACATCCCTCTGCCCAGTTTTTACTTATATTATTTCAAATTACAGCCAATTTCAATATAACACAGGATCATGCCTTTGGGATTTATAGCTAGCCAAGGGGTTGTGGTATTTGAACTAGTTGAGACTTAGAGACACCTCTAACTAGAAGCAGGTGAACCAAGACAGAAGGACACCAGCATAAATTTGCACGTCGGAGGGACTGGCCATTCAGCCTTGTGACCTTCCCAATCCCCAAATGCTAGTTCTCTGATGTATCTGCAATTTAACATCAGGGTAGCTTAAAAGCATTCACAGATAAGCCCAAAGTGAAAAGCCAGCATTGTGGAAAAATGTATAACCCGACTCCCCCCCTCAATATTTAAAGAATACAGTTCAAACCCCATCTGTTCTAATCCAGCACCCGCATGTAGCCCCTGAAAGTAGTACATTCTAGGTAAGCTTAATAAGTATTTTGAAGATTACAGGATTATCCTAAGGCTCAGCATCATTAATATTTCTTGATTGTGCAATAAATATGCAGGGTTTTATTTTTAAGTCAGTTTTTTAAAAACTGTTTTGCAGTAGCTTAGAAATAATGGAAGTGTAAAAGGAAAGTCAGATGGAATTGTGTCACTGGGAAGGTATGTTCTGATAAATGTGCTGTGATTTATTCAAACATTTAGGTACTGCTCAATCATATGATAGGACTATTCCATATCAATTCCTGAACTGGCTCTAAGAAAAGCTCTGGTGCCTGCAAAAGGGGGCACAACTGGAGTGAGGAGATGTAGGGATTGGGCCAGCTCCCCTATAAAAGAGCCTTCAAAGGTTCTGGATACCCGTTCTGATTCAGATGAAGCAGGGAGAGAGAATCCCTGCAGAACAGGAATCAAGACAGTCTCTGCCACAGGTCCCTGGGAATCTTGCAGGAGACCTAAGATGGAAGGAAGTGAAGGGACAACCCATGGTGAGTCTGATCAACGCACACTGCATAGATTATTTCCAGGGTAGGAATTCTCCCCATCGGTTGCACCCTTCCAGTAATGATAGCTAGCTAGGCAATGAATCCCATTAATAGAAGAATTATTCCATAAACTGCAGTAGCATTATATGGCTTTATCTGCTGCATAACTAGCTTTTATAAATTATAGCTGAACTTTCTTTTTAATTTTTTTTCAGAAGTTTAAGGAGATGTAAAGGTGTGTAAGGTTCAAGAGAATATGGGTTCCTCTTTTCTTACCGTGCTTTTGCCATTTGGGGAAGGGACAAGGAATGAATATTGCTTCTTTATATGGTATCCATCCTTCATGTCTGCAGAGTTTTATATCGTAGTCTCTTTAGTTCCCACACTTTCTGAGAGAAGCAGAGACAGGCCTCTCTCCTGTTTACACATTGTCAGCTTTTGACAATGGGCACAAAATAATCCCTTACATGCAGAGATTGATGTGATCTTGCAGTGGGGCAGAGATTGTGATCAAACAAATTTCTCCTCAAAGCACTGAGACTGGAGGGCCCCGGTAAAACTGTGGAGTGATCAAAAGCTAGAGCTGCCACTCACAAACTACACCCCCACCCCCTGCTCTCTGCTCTGCTCATAGCTCTCAAGGCCTTACTGCAACTTGAGACCGGGAACCTGTCATACTCGTGGTCATCATCTCTTAGGCAGAATGGGGCATAGGGTGAGAGCTCCCCCTCAATTACGCAGCCCTACGGTAGGACAGCAGTACCATGGGAGAGAACCGCAGTGCGGCGCCAGGTGTGAAGAGGACACCACTGTTACAGTTGCTCCCCTACATGCTGCGCATTGGCACTGCGACGGACTTTTTTGTGCTAGTGCCACAGGTCTGCCCTTGTGCACAGATGACAGGCTTCCAGGCAAGGGATGTGGCACTGTGGAGCTGGTGTTGCCTGCAGGGTGCACATTTGGTTTCTACTGTGATGTCGTGCTTCATGCTACAGCTTGGCAGGCAGAACCAGGCCCCAAAAGAGTAGTCAAAACAGCAGCAATAGTTATGAAAAATGCCATTCAACATTTGTCGGAATCCATCAAATACTGCCTGTGAAAATCTCTCTCTCTTGCATCCACACACACAGAAAGAAAGAGCTTTTCAAGACCCACAGCGTATTTTGAATATTGTTCAAGAATTGAATGATGAATAATAACTTTTGTACATGGAAGGATGAGTATTTATCCATGCAAATACTCTGATAGTCTATTAAGATGATACATTTTGAGGCCTGTACATGGCAGCATGGATAAACCTCCGCTCACACAGTGGGACTTCCCAGACCCCCCTGCACCCCCCACATACACACCTGTTTGCAGAAAGCTCTGTCTGGATTGCTGCGCCTGGATAATGGCAATTTATTTTAATAATTAGGATGCTTTAATGCCATGGGCTTGAATACTCAGCTGCAAGAGCATTGGAAGGGTGCAATTTCTTTCAAATTTGTAATGATTGGATGGCCATCTTCCTTCAGTGTTTGTTATACATTTAAAACTAAGTATTCTATAATATATGCATTTGTTGATGATATCAAGTGAATGCAATAGACAAATGTATTGTTTAGTTTACTCTAACAATGTCTTTTTTGTTGAACCAAGTGCTTTACCCCCATAGTTGCATGCTAACCCCCAATTCTAAATGTAATTTCTCAGAAGTGTTTCCATTATTTTAGGGAATCTTATTTCCAGGTAAATGTGTGAAGGACTGAAGCCTAATATGCACTTAGCTTTGTCATGAGACAATGCTATTTCTAGTGCTATTAATGAAGAGCATGTACTTTGCTTGGCAGAAGTGCTTCTGATCACGCAATTTCCCTTGCTTCTAAGTTTCTTCGATCAATGCTTTAATGCTCCTTCATTCCAAGTAGGGAAAAAGCACACTAATATTAAAATAGGGTAATCCATGACTCATGTTAACAGTGATGGAACATATTGTGAGATGTCATACCAGAAGATTCTGATACACTCAGTCCATACCATGTAACAGAGGAATACACTGGGATGTGTAAGAGCCTTTCCTTCCATATAAAATAACAGGGGACCTCCACACAGTGGAAGTTATGGGGTAAATCCACTATTAGTCTTTCTTACAGAAATCCACTGAAATTAATGGGACTTAAGGTAACCTAAACTAAGTCCCATTCATTCCACTAGTTCTGCTCTAAGTAGCAATATCACTGGATTTAACCCCATATGTGCATGTTCCTCTGGAGTTTGGAAACATGGTTGGGACAACCCTACCCATCAGTGTGCTGGAAACTGATTGCCTTTGGATTTATTGGGTAGCTCTAGGGGTGCTTCCAGCCAGAGGGGTCCTAGCACCAATCATCAGGATTTTTGATTTATTTCTTTTTATATATTACATTTTATAGCACCCAGTAACCAAGACTCTGTAGCTGAAATTATACATTTATTCCAGCTATCTTCCTTAATGAATTTTCATGGTAAGAAAAAAGAGGGAAGAAGCAGTAGGAAACTATGGGAGGGTTATGAAAGGAAGAAATAATTATTTAAAGTTCCCATATAATTGCATGAATGAAACAGGTTGATGGTATGATAAAAGACTCAAGTGGAAGCACCCTAGAATAAAAATAGATGCACCAATGTGTAACTTGACTTAGATTACAAAAAGTTTGAAACTTTAAATAAATCTATTACTTGCTAGTGTTCTACTGTAAATTCATAGGTTGTTTGACTAAAATAGTATCTAAAATCTGAGCTGTGCATTATTCAAATAATGAAGGCATATTGTTATTATAAAACATGTCATTCAGCGTAATACTTGGAGAATTCTTGACAAGGTAAGTGTATTCTTGAGACATTGCTTAATCCTTCCTCTTTTTTCCAGGAAATCTTCTAAATTAATTTTAGAAGATGTTTGTCTCTAGCAAAGCCTGCCACCCTGCATCTTCTTGCCTAGTTCACATCACGAAAATATCCCAAGCATCCAAGCACCCCTGTGCTATGATTTCCTTCAACTTAACCTTCTTATACCTTCCTTGGCTGGTTTAACTTAACTTTCTTTAACAGTAATTCTTCATAAAGCTATTTGGCTTCCCGCTTTTTGGCTTTTGCTAGAAAGATAGTTCTCCCCTAGGCTGTTCCCTTTCATTAAAATCGATATTGAATAGAAAACCCCAACATCTTGAACTTTTTTCAGATATGACTATGGAGGATGTTCGAGAATATGAGAAAAGTATGCATGAAAAAACCAACATTAAAGTTTGCAATCAACATTCATCTCCTGTGGATGAAATAGAGAGCCATGCCAAAGGAAGTGTATGTAGTTGTCTTTAAAAATATTGCCCACCATCTGCTAGTGCAAACAAAGGCCCCAAATACTGGGCTTTAAGTCAGATTCTACATTTCAATTATTTTTTTGGGAATAGACTTTGAACATTGCAAAGCATCATCCTGGATTCCTTGTGTGACATTTTCCAAGTGGAGATATGGAATTCCCAGTGCAAGGAACAATGTTTTGCAGCCACATATACTCATAATTTGAGCAATGCGCTCATTATAGAATCATGCATTTTGTTCAAACATACAAACGGAAACATCAAGCTCAGGGAAATCCCATTCTTTCTGTTCTGAGCTAGCTCTGGACAATGCTGATTGGGTGGTTCCTTGTGATGTCAGAAATGAAGCAGTTTTCATTTTTTTATTTTAATTGGCTGTATTCTGTCTGTGTTTTAAAGAAAGCCAGCAAGTATTTACAAGTGGGTAAATGTATACGCTTCCTTTTTAAAAAGGCAGCCATGACAAACTGGATCAGTGATTGATTTGCTAATTAAATTTGCCCTTTGTATTCCAAATGCAAAATGACTTGCCTACAAGGGAATGATGTGTTGTGGCTGTTTGTTTTTGCTTGTCTGAATCCAACTTTAGACCGCAATCCTATGTGTATTTAAAAAGAAAATAGAATGCTGTTCTACAACTTCCAGCATTCCCCAGCATGTCATGGCTGGCTGGTAAATGTTTTGCATGACTTTTTTCTGTCTAAATCTGCATAGGACTATTCCCTAGATATATTGACCTATTTCCTGTGAGAAATGAAAATGTCAAGTTACAGTTACTTTGATGCACCAGGTGTCAATTCTATATCCCAGCTTTCTCTGGCAATTGGTATGTTCTACAGAAAATGTGCTGGTACTGTCCTTTTCACCAATGTCTGTGGTCCGTTTAGATCAGAATCAGGCAACATGCACCCTGACCCAGCCGTTTTCCCTGAGAACAGACTCTGGGTTTTTTGTGCTTTAGGATAGCCTCTTATCAGCAGTCACCTTTGTGCACAAAAGCTCTATACAGCCGGGGTGGAATGATGCACAGAGTCTTGCTTTGGCTGCTTCAAGGCCACAAGAATGTGCAAACAGAAGAGAGCAGAGCAGTCACAATGGTCTCAAGAGGGTAAAAGGACGGCAGCTGGGATTAGGCCATGGATGCCCTGCTCTGCTCCATCACTGGTTGAACTGGCCTCAGTAGCAATTCATAGGCAAGGGACTGAAAACTAAGTCCTATGAAGGAACATGGAAGAAATTGGATATGCTTAGTTTTAGGCAGAGAAGATTGAGCGGAGATATTGTAGCACTATTCAAAACCCAAAGGGTTGTCACTCAGAAAAGGACTATAACCTGTACATTACCCTCGAAGACTATAGGGTGTGAAATGACAGGCTTAAGTTACAGGAGGGCGATTTTGATTGAACATGAGGATCTTTCTAGTGGTCAGAGCAGTCAGATAATGGAACTGAGTGCAAAGGGCAATGGAGGGCACTTCTCTGCTGGGCATATTCAAGCAGGAAGTGGACAGCTGCCTGTCAGGAAACCTTTAAACCGGATTCCTGCACTGAGGAGGGAGATGGACTCAACAGCCTAAGTGGCACCTTTGAGCATTCATGATTCTCTGTTCATTTGCTGCTCCACTTCTACCATTTTAAGTGGATTGTAATTTCCATACTGCTGTATTGCATTGTCCCATGTACTCTTCCCACGAGTACCCATGTACTCTTCTGCCCTTTACTATCATGTGGTTTGGCATCAAGTCAGCCACAGTGAGAGCCAGTGTAGTGTGGTGTAGCGATTAAGAGCACAGGTCTAGGACTCAGCCATGGAGCCCACTGGGTGACTTTGGGCCAGTCACAGACTCTCAGTCCAACTCCCTCACAGGGTGGTTGTTGTGCGGATAAGGTTGAGAGCAGCAGGACGAGAATGATGTAAGCTGCTTTGAGTCCAAGTTCGATGTCTTTCTGGGCCCTTGGATAACTTCATGACTTCAGTGAATCTACCTGCACACCACCATTGCCAGTCATTCTTCCTCCTCATCATCCTTTTTTCCCTTCATTCTTATTATTCACTTGCTTGACAGACAAAGCGCCAGTGAACAAGTAGGCAGTGGCATCTACTCCTTCTCCTTCACACCGTTGTACGGGTCAGAGTGAGAAACAGGTGGAGAGGGCTGCACTGGCGAGGAGCAGCAACTCCAAAGGGCTCTTGTCCACTCGGGTGTAGACCCTTGATAGGCACCCAGCCATGCCCACCCAACCATGATGCCCACCCTGCCTCATGGAAGCCTCATGATACTGATACTGTCATGTCTTCCAGTCTTATTCAGTACCTTTTCTAAAATAAGTGGAAGGTTATCTAATAGTAGGTTCTGAGCCACTTAACTGTAACTGGTGGTTATGCTCAGGAGGCTCTTAACAATTTCTGTTCAGCATCAATAGCTCTTGATTGCTTGACCTGCACTTCGATTGCGTTATTTGAGGCCATACTCAGTGTAAGAAAGCTGAAACTGAAAGCAACCTGTGGTTTGCCTTTGGTAAACAAATCCTTTCCTGGCATTCAAAACACTAACCTGGATTTGATATGAGCCATGCAAATCTCAGATGACCTTTTGCTGAACCCATCCTGAACGTTGAGTTGGTAGGGAGAAATAACCAAGAATCATGCTTTGGAATTTTCTACAGCAAAGGGAGACTGTGTTTCTAAGAAAGGAACACTGCCCTCCTGTGGAATTATGCCACAATGTCTAACTGATATTTTATTGTGCTTCTGAATGAAAACCCATGGCCTTAAAACAAGGGAATTCTTGAATGTGTTCTGTAACAGCCATTATTGAATTGAGCAGTTCCTTCAGTTTTATTATGCTTACTAGCTGAATGTTAAGATAACTGTGAGTATTGTCAGTATATCAGGGGAAAAGAGATTTTTTCCCAACCGCTCTTCTAACTCGATGTGGATCTGAATTCTTTATGTGACTTTATATATAACAAGAAACCACCTCCTTGTGGTGACCACCATTTTGAGAATTGGGGTGTAATAGGGGTGTATTGTACTTTCTTGCTACATGCAAACCCAGTAAGGGTAGGTTATTGGGTGATTGACAAGCCACTTACGGCCCTGATACAGTCCACAGGTGCTAGGTGGCTTGTCAGCAACCCCACAACCCACCCTTGCCAGGTTTGCACATAATGAGAATCTACAGTACGTGCCTGCTACACCCTGAATACTCAAATGGTGGATGCTGCTGCAGTGAGAAGCCCTGCAGGGAAGTTTACCCATGGGGACTTACTATGCATGAAGCTGGCAAATGACATCTCTGAGCTAGACCAGATGGACTGCCACATTTTCTTCAATGCTATACTTCTGCTGATACATGTATTTAACCATTCATGAGAGCATGACTCCAACAGAGATGTGAAAAAAATTCTAGAATGGCAGGGTTTCAGTCATTCACAATAAGCATCTTTTCGTAGTGGTTGGTCTTGTCATTTCTTCATCATGGTCTCCATGCATCACACATATATGGGTGTTGCGCCTGCGCAGTGCCTGTTGCCGGGAAGATTTAAAAGCATTTTGGTCTTTATACAGAGAAAAACACTTACATGCTCAGGTGGTCAACCTTGTCCTTGTTTAAGTGAGGACAGGCTTGGGGCAGAGGTAGAAGAAGCCCATCATGTATAGAAACAAAAGATTTATGCCAACATGAGAAATTAGGGGGGGTTTGCCCCAGGAGGTCAGTATGCTGGGGTGGGGGGGTCCAACAACTCTTAAGTATGAGATGAATGGTAATGTCTAAAATGTAGCTCCTGAAATTTCAGTGAGCACTTCTGATAATGATGGCCAGAATGCCAGTTACCCTTGGAATTCTAAGACAGACATATTTATGCTGTGAGGGGAATGCATCCTTAGGACTATTACTGGAATAAAAATGCAGTTGAAATAAGCTTATACAAAGTTCTAACATTAATATGTCTTTCTTTTCTTCTCATTTGAAGACATGACTATGGATGAAGTCCGAGAGTATGAACGAGCAACTCAGGAAGCCACCAACAAGAAAATTGGGATCTTCCCTCCTGCGATATCAATCTCTAATATCTCCCTCCCTTTTTCCATCCGCAGTGCTCCTTCTAGTGCTCCTTCTACACCTCTATCCACAGATGCGCCCGAATTCTTAGCAGTTCCCAAAGACCGACCACGGAAAAAATCTGCCCCAGAAACTCTCACACTGCCGGATCCAGACAAAAAGGCTCTCTAATCCCAGCATGTTTTCTTATGACAAGCCATGACTGACAGAATAGCATTGGCAAAGCTCATGGTTGTTGCTTTATTTAAACAAATTTTCATTGGTCTGGAGGTATGCCTCCCCCCCCCACCCCACTCAGGCTGTCCCTTAAACTAGTTAGCTAAATGCATGCAAGAACATAGTTCATGTGCTCTGATCCCCAAACTAAAGCTCTAAGCCATATTGATGATGTTGCTATCAACAAAGAGTGAAATTGCTTGCAAATCAAACAAAAGATATTCTGATATGTAAAATAATATTTACAACAGAAGATGTTACAGGAAATTAATCAAGCTGGCAAGGACATCTCAAGAGAATGAGGTCCTGTTTAAAGACAGGTTCAAATGACAACATTTCTCATTTCAAGCCATTATATTTCAATTTCTAAAATCCTTTTTACTCTCAGGCCAAGTGCACCTTAAAGTAAACCTTTGAACTGCTATTTGCTGATCAACACTTGAATACCAACAGTAATTATTCAGATTCCTGTTTTACTGAATATAACTCAGGATTTGGGGTATAGCTAATGCACACTTTAAGCTTTTCAAAATTAAAGAACCAGTGTGCTACAGCTCTGGGCTGTAAGTCATTTTGCTTATTTTGAGACCCTCGAACTATTTGTATCTTCCACAAAATTTGTAACTCCTTTTTATTGTGTGCTGTTGTATAGCTTTTCTGTGTTGGTATTTGAGTGTCTTGTTGCAGGGAGAAAAATGGGAACATAAGCAATGAATTAGCCTACAATGCCTAGTCAAATATGGTTATCCAAGCCCAAGGCTGATGGATTCAAACTGCCAGAACTTCTATGAAACCTGCTAAAACTCCTGATTCAAAATCCCATTAAAACTTAAAAGGAGAAATTCAATCCATTTTTCACAAGGTTGTGATGAGGCATTAAGCTATTCTAGGCTATAAAGTTTCCCCTTCTGCTAATGAGAGATGAATGGTCAGCAGCTGAGTTGACATTTTGCAGAAAGCTTTGTTAGTCTATTGCAGAAAAACAACAGACCTGTGGCACCTTAAAGAGTAGCACATTGTAGCACATCTTTAAGACGCCACAAGACTTTCTGTTGATGTGACAGATCTGCTTGATGTAAGAGAATGTGCCTATCTAGAGTAGGGGTAGGGAAATAATGGCAGACCTTGGGACAAATCAAGATTTCTGAGGGGTGTTGCCTAACAGCTCACTTAACAAACCATAGAAAGAGCTTTCAGGCTAGAAAAAGGAGCGGCAGCAGCAGAGAGGCAAACAAGAAAGGGAGCCTTTTAAATTTACTAGCTTCCTTTTCTCTATCTTCACTATCATATGTGGCAATGGGCTACTTCAGCTCTAGACAAAATGAACAGAGTATTTTAACTGGTAGACCCTGGTTTGTTTCATCCTGTCATTGGAGAGAAGCTTCCAAATGAGGAAAAATGATTTTTTTTTCCTCAGAGATTTTTTTAAAGATCTCTCTGCCACCTGAAAAAGGTTATTCTCTTGGCCATTCATCTGCCTGAGTTAATAATAATTAGAAGGCAGGGATAAGGGGAGCATTCAGTAGGCGCCCCGAGGCTTCGGCGAATGGGGCGGCATAAAAATGTTTTAATAAATAAATAAATAAATACCCTAAAACCAGACATCAAGGTCAGATAGGATTTCCTATGCTGAAATTCCCATGACAAGACAATAATAATGCATTGTGATGCTGCTTCATGAGTAAAATTTTGAAAAGAGCTCTTAACAGCCTAAACTACCTCAGCCAAATGCGGTGGAGAGGTATATAAGCCCTTGTTCTGTTCAAGACCAGGAGAGGCCCAGTTTCAGCTCATCAACAGGAGAAATACAGAGAAGGGCAAGTAAAATGATCAAGGGGTTGGAACAACTTCTGGGACTTTTAGCTTAGAAGAAAGGCAAGTAGAGGGGGACATGTTTAAAATTATGCATGGTGTGGGGAAAATGGAGAGGGAGGCATTTTTCTCCTCCATATAATACTAGAACCCAGATCATCCCATCTAGTTTATTCATGGGAGGTTTTGGACAGGAAGTACTTCTTCACACAATGCATAGTTAAATTACGGAATTTGTTGCCACATGAAGTAAAAATAGCCACCCATTTGGATTACTTTGAAAGGGTTATGGACAAGTTCATGGAGGAGGAAGCTAGCAGTGGCTGCTAGCCTTGCAGACTATATTCTGCCTCCATTATCAGAGGTGCCATGCCTGCTTACACCAGCTGCAGAGGAACTTGGACGGGCAGAATTCTTGTACCCAACCTGTTGGAGGGATCCCATGGGCACCTGCTTTGCCACCATGTGAATGAACTGCTGAACTGGATGAACCATTGGTCTCATCCAGCATGGCTTTTCTTATGCTCTAGATAATGACCATGATCACCTAAGACCAGCATGTTTTATTTAAGTCACAAGAAGTTGTGGTGTGTGCCAGCAACCATTATGATATTCAGCCCCTGGCAGTTTTTCCATGACATGTCAGATTGTTCAAATCTGGATTACCAGCATTGTTTGAGGAACAACCCTCAAAAAACTCATGGTGCATTTCAGTAGCATGACAACCCATGGAAGCCTTCCACTGGACACTGAATATTTAAAATGCCTATTATGTGCTTGTAACTTATTTGAACCATGGTGGACCAAGAGGATCATGTGAACCAGGTTAGTGACTGACTGGCAGATTGCCAAATACAAGGAGGAAAGTGAAACCTTGTGTAATTTAACAAATTGATGGAGAAGTTGCCGTTCCGTCTTTGTTTTACAAAGTACAACAGCATTCCAAAAGTAATGTGGAAATTTTCTATGCCTGGACTTCTTCCAGAAACAAGGTAGCCTGCTGTCTGCTTCATGAGCTGTTTCCTTGATGTTAAATATCTTTTCCAACAAGCAAGGTAGAATTTTAGAGGGGATTCTTCTTTTGGCTCTGGTAAACAAGGGTTTAGGTATCAGTAGTGTCTTGTCATACAGTTGGGAAAGAGATGAGCTCGCCCTGGCCTGTTACCCCTCAATCCATCTTCAATGTCACAAATTACCTCCCCATATTATAATTAAAGCAAAAAAGGGGAGAAAAGAAAAAAATCAGTAGCCCTGCTTATTCCTGACATTAATTGTCCCACTACTGTACAAGTGTTGAAGACATGATAGAGGACAAAACTATGTTTAGCCATTTCCTTTTACTAATGTTCTTGGTAATTAGCCCTGCTCAAGTGCATCAGGCCTTGCTGCACAGAACTTGTAGCAGGGTTGTACTCTTGTACTCTCAGAGGCATATACAAATATGCATACAGACTCCAGGGTGTTAAAACTGTCTTTGAATCATGGAAAATGAGTGAATACATTCCTAGCAAGCATGGTAGCATGATTTAAATCCCCCACCATCTTTCAAGTGGCTTTTTGTTTAATAGTTTGTTTCTAAGGTGACTGTTTAGAAGGGTAGTTTTTGTTATGGAAGGTTGATGTGAAATGTGAGAGTAGACTATACTGTGTGAATTTGAAAGCTTCCAAAACTAGTAGTTCTAATTCAGTACTTGATATGCCACTACTTAGCTTCATACCTTCTCTCTCTTATTGTTCATGTTCTCATTTTCCCCAACACCCAGATGTTCTGTGTGATTTTTTTCCTTATTATCACAAGCTATTGTGTGTGTATGTGTGTGGGGGGGTGTTATATAAATCTACCCTGAATCAGCATGTGGCTATAGGTAACAGACATATGTACTACTATCAATTTACTTGTGATCAGTTCGCTAGACAAAGAAATTTATGTTGCTCTCCTTTCATATGTTTTGCACAAGTCAAGTGACAAGACATTAAACAGGTTTTACCGTGTTGGCTTAGTTTTAACTGTCTTACTTCCTACTGTATTATTGTGTTACTTTGGCTTGGGAATATGATCAGGCATCTGTAAATGAATAACTTATCTTAAGAAGATGCTTGTTAAAAGACTGCAAATCAGAAACAGAGGAAAATAATAGCATGTGATGGAAAAAACAATGAACTTTTCTAAGATACCTCCTCTACTTAATGTTCTAGCTATAAGCATATGTTCAAGTAGATGTGCTATCAAAATTTGGTGCTTATTGAATGGACACAAAAAGTTTGATTCCACTGCATGTCTAAATGATGGCTAGCACAATCCATATCTGCCTCCTACCCTCTATTTTTATATTAGTGGGGGCTAACAAATAAAAAAATTCTACATTTTTGGAGTACAGACATGACAATATATCCCATGCTTTTCACTGACCATGCTAAAATCCTCTCACTCTCTATTTCCTCCATTTGCATTTGCCATTATCTTACCAAATTTTAACAACTTTTTATTTTCTTTTTTGTCATTCTATGACATTTGTATATAAAGTATTTCCAACATGAGAGGAAAAAGTAAGTTCAATTCCTAGCATATCTTTGTTGCACTAATATGTCTTGACATCATACTCAGGCAAAATATTAATCTAAAAAGAGTTTTATTTAAAGTTGTACCTTGAAAATCTTAGTAATGGTTGCTCAAATTTTCCTGTAAGAAACATCAGAGTGCGCACACCAATTATGTTTGCCAGGTAATATGTAGATGGTATATTGATGCCTTTAAAAATTCATGTAAATTTAAAAATTCCGTGTAAAAATTCATGGAAACCTTCATTGGACCCAAGAGTGTTTAAAGACTGTTACCAGCATGTTTTGTTATAGGAAATACTATTCTACACAAACAAATTGTGATTGTCAAATAACCTGTCAAGCTGCTACAGGATAAAGTTGATTTCTGTTGCTCTTCACTCCTGAGTAGACATAACTCCTGCTGGTTTATACCACTGACTACATGTTTGCGTATTACATCTACTTCATCTTCCAGGCTGTGGTCCTCAGACAATTTATTGCAGGAGAAAACCATTGGAGTGGTGCTTTTCTGGAACAGATGACTGGAAACTGCATCTTCAATCAGTTTCCCTTACACAGATTTCTATTTAGTAGCTGTTTCATCATTTGAAAGCTTTGTTAACGTAAGAAAGGAAAGCAAGTGTTTTAATTTGAAGAGCAAAAGCTACACTGATGTAATGGTGGCTTTGATCCAAAGGTGCTCTGATATGAACAGAAGGGTTTCATTGACTCTCCCCTCCCACTACTTCCCTCCATACCATTCCCCATTTGCTTCTGAAGATCCCCAGGACAATATGGGGGCAGAAATGGAAAGGAAGAGTCAGAAGGGCCCACTGGGCAAACAGAATTCCTTTCATGCAGCTTTTGATCCAGGCTACTGTGATTTGCTGCACTGAAATTTAAAATGTGCTGTCATTTAAAATATATCAAATGTATTCATATCTGCAGTAAATGCAATGGGAGGATACATGATCTTGTTAATAGGAACTCTCCCGTCTTTATTCAGACTTAACTGAGGTGTCTTGTTTCATAAAGACTTAAAGCTAAACTACTTTTGTTCTCCCCTGCCCACTGGTGTAGACAGCATGTTCTTTGGATTACAGTTGTCTCTGATTTTTGAATGTTACTAGGAATGAGTTTTATTTCATTTCTGTGCCAATCCTTGTGACTTTGAATGTTGTGTATACTATTAGTGTTTTTGCTGATAGGGTTAGTGTTACATTGGTTAGATGAGTTAGTTCCATGAAAGAAGGACCAAGTGCCCCAAGTTTAACAATACAAAGCTGAATCAGAGTTACCATGCACACCACTTAATTGTTGCTTTTCAGTTATTTATTATTGTTGTTTTTAAAACAGCCTTTTCTTACATTCTGTTGTAAATAAATTACTGATCAATCTTCTTTCCAAGACTGTTTGCTTTCTTTCACTAAGTTCATGCAACAAGATGCAACTTTATCTTTACTTAAGGATTTTCCTTCTACGGAACTGGTCTGTGGAAGCCTAAACCAGATTAACTGATCATTATGGAACGTCCAACAGGGTGTCCTGGAGGACACAAGCAAAAGAGGGCTAGTGCACTCAGGTCCCACATGTAGGTTTTCCCACAAGCAACTGAATGGTCACTGGAAAACCTGAAGAGTTTCTATATTTTATATGTATTACCAGCAGAGCCTAAGAAGTCTTATAAGATGGAGACATCAGCTTATTTCTATAGTCATTGATGGGTGAATCAGTCAAAGACCTTGTGTGCCCCTTTTCCATTTACTGTATTCTATTTGGTCATTCATAAGGAAATCAGGGTGAGAATTTTAGAACAGCTGAATATATTACAAAGCTGCATCGTATTTAATCAGGCCATTGATTTATCTACCCAATACTGTCTACTACTCTGACTAGAAATAGAGCATTGTACAGATATGCTTGTATGGACTACTGATTGCAATTTAATCACTAACAGCACAGCCTGGTGACCCATAAATGAAATGTTTGAAGTCTGGGTTCTGACACCGGAGGTAGGACTTTATGCTTGAAGCACTGCACCCCACAACTGACATGAAATAATAGTGCCAGTTGTTTCTCAGAGATTATGGGTGATCTCAGAGAAGGGTTGGGGGACAGACCAGAGGAGACTAATACCATGAAAATACATGTATCTTAGTGGTGCTTCAAGCTCCTTCCATCCTGCTCCTAAGTGCAGCAGCTGAAATCAGCTGCCTAACCACTTTGCAGGGTGGGAGAAGCACAGTGGTGCCTTTATTTATTTTATTTATTAAAACATTTCGATGCCGCCCCTTGCCGAAGCCTCAGGGTGGCTCACAACACAAAATAAAATACAATAAAATACAAAATAACAATATAAAATTAACAATATAAAATAAATAATATAAAAGAAGTCGCCCTGCCCAGATAAATCAGCAGATATTGTTAACAATTAAAATGACACTTAAATAAAAAGGTCTTTGCCTGGCGCCGAAAATTTACCTTCATGTTCCTCCCGCACTACATAGGTTGCCCATAATCCTCTGAATTCAAAGTGTTGGGGGTATCGCCATAAGAATGCACCCTAACAGCACGACCTTATGCACGTTTAGACAGGAAAAGCTCTAAACCTCCCACAATTGTTCAGCCAGCATGAGAATGATGGAATTTCTGTTTCAGTATTCTGCGAAAACATAACAGTAATATTCTCTCTGGTCTCTGACACTAAAATACAGAGAGCTCTAAAAGCCTTGAGAAGAGAAGACTGAGGTGGGGACATCATATCACTTTATAAGTACCTCAAAGGCTGTCACATGAAGGAAGGAAGATCTCACTGATACCAGAGTGTAGAACACGGAATAATCGAGCCCACTTGCGACAACCCAGCTTCAGGCTAAATATCAGGAAAGGTTTCCTCACTATCGGAGCAATACGACAGTGGAACCAGATGCCTAGAGAGGTGGTGAGCTCTCCCAGACTAGAGACATCCAAGGCAAAACTGGACCATCATCTAAGTGGAATGGTGTAAACTGGAGTCATGCAACAGCAGGAGATTGGCCCCAGTGTCCTTCTTGGCTCCTTCCAACTCTGCTATTTTATGAGTCTATGAAGTGGTAAAAAGTCGCATAGACAACACTTCCATGAAGGAAAGCATGTGCAGTCTGCATGCCGAATGAAAAGCCAGGATGCTGTACTGTTTAATGTGTTAGACTGGAACTTTAAAGATCCATGTTCTAGTTGCCACTCATACATGATGCTCACTGGATGACTTTGCACTAGTCACTGACATGTAGACCAATCTATCTCAAGGGGATGTTGTTAGAATAAAATGAAGAGAAGGAAAAGAGATGCTGGTAATTGGATGGCACACAAATTTCATAAATAAATAAATACCAATCTAAGCTGTGCTGCATTCATTGCAAGAATATAATGGAAGGGATGAAAATGTAATTTTAAAAAATTAAAATGTATGCATGCCTGTTTTGTTGTGTTGGCAAGCTCTGACTGGCTGCAGTTTTCCATCACATAGCAACATGCCACATCTGCAATCTTTATGGACTATCTACTTTTTCCTACAAGTTAAGCAATGTGAATTTATCATGTCTGAAGCAGCTCTGGCCATTGGTTAATAATATGTTTTGCAGCAATTGCCACCGGGTTATACAACGATATTCAGTCAAATTGGTAATAACCCTGCTTTGAAAGAGAAATGTACACTCTTCATTTAAAAAGATGAAATTGATTTCTATGGAAGTTAAAGTTGTATACTTACAAATAATATCAATAATAACAGATGATAACCACCTTCAACCAGTTTTATCTGCTAATGAAACAAAATAAATATAATTTTGAAATTACAAAAATGTGTACTTCATTTCTGAAGCCATTCTTTTATCAAATGCAGCAGAACTTATGTTCATTTAAATGAATCCTCTTTGGCATGATCAGCCATCCATATGACTGTTTGAAGAGCTGAGGGGAAAATCATATGAATATACATAGGTGTATGTATATATATATATATATATATATATATATATATAAAATACACCAAAGAAAATTCTGAGTCTGCAGTCTTAACATATTCCTAATTGGAAATATGTAGGCGTAGCCTTACCAGATGGAAAAATGAAGCAGCCACTCTGATGGACAGGTTTCAAGTAAAATTGGCAAACAAAAAAGTTTATATTGTTTGTAAATAAAAACAGGATTCCCAACTTATAATGTACATTTCGTTGAATGTACATTATCTACCTCACCGAATTAACCATTTCTGAAATGATTTGTGCCAAACTGGCCCTAGGACTCTGCAGTGAAAGAACTTAATATCTGGGAGAAGGTTTTTTTCCACACAGCTCTTCTGTCACTACTACTGCTCATGACACTGTACAGTGGTAATAATATCCACAGTCATAGCTATAAATGGTTGAAATTTATTTACACATTTATATGCCACCCCTCTATTATCAAAAATAGATTAAAACTTGCAGTTTAAACGGTCAACCACTAACTTATTCTGAGAACCAATTGTACCAGAACTTAACCCTAAACTTGTTCCACAACTCAGCATGGAACATATGACATAATAAACATACCTAGTGGCTAAAAGTTTGCCTGGTGCCCACAAAACAGGAAGTTACCAATTTGAAAGTCAGGTTTCCTCTGAATCCACCAGGTGGCATTAGCAAGGCACAATCACTCACCTCATTCTCCCATCTCAAAACGCTACACTAATTTATATAGCTGTTGGAAGGATTACAAAATAATGAGCGTAAAGCATTTTGATCAATCAAACTGCGTGATGCATGCCAGTATCAGCTGCTCCTAACAAAAATCTCATCTGAGGAGGGCCAACAAGAGTGTAGCCATAACAGCACAACTGAGAAGCAGGAGGAAGGGCTTGACATGCTGGGGGAAATTACTCAAATTTTAGAACCGCCATCTCTCATACAGCAAGGGAAGGCCAGGGGGTGGGGAGAAAGAAGAATGTGTCTTTTAACCATGCCTGACTTCTAAAACTTACCTTCTTTTTGGCAGACTTGAACATTACTAAAACACTTCTATCCCAGCTTTTTGGAGGTTTGAACTGGAACACTTCTAGTGAGTGGAGATACAGTGCAACTTTTGTAGCAGGTTTAACTTGTTACTCTAACTGGTTTAGAGACTCTTTCCCAGCCCTGCTACAATCCATTATTGATATTCCCTTATGGCAGTGGTGGGCAACCACTTTTTTTTCTAGAGGTCAAACCAAGTGAATAGGTTGGGTTATGTCAAGGGGTAGTGGGAGAGGTGAAAGTGAAGTCTGCGGGCGAGAAGCATGCTGAAAAACATCCATCCCACAGAAAATGTGAGTACATCCAAAATTTTGTAATTACAAATTTCAAAGCTTTCAATTCCTATGTAATTTCAAAGCTTCCAAAGTAGAGGAAAGAATAGTTAAGTGTCAGAATACGCCATAACTTCTAACACTGGCATTGGTTCATGGAGCTGTGGCAAATAGGCATGGCATAAAAATTGATGTGCCAACTCAAATGAAAGCCTAAATATCCTTTTTATTAAATATGGCATCATTTTATTGTATATATACATCAGGGACATGGACAACAATATTTCTGAAAGTCTTTCATAAATCTATGGAAAACAGGCTGAATATAATGCATTATGAGGAACCATAATGAGAATCTTCAAGAACCCAACATATTCCACCTGTAAGTGTACAGTAAATGAAAGGGTAGCACATGTTAAATGTCCTGCAATTTATCAATAACCACATTTACATTCAATGTATGGTTACCTATGTATCTGAAAAAACAAAAGTTTTGCATTATCTTAACATTATCAGATTTGTTATAATAGCTTTCACTGAATCAAGACCAAATGCTCCAGCTCGATCTAGCCACCAGTACTGCTTAATGTTCAAGAGAATGTATTTAATATAGACGTTTTAATCTAGAGCGAGTTAATCAAAGTCAGTTTAGTCTAGAACAAAGAACTAAGTTTTGTTTATATATTATGGGCATGGCCCTTCCACACAGGGCAGTATTAATGGTGGGATCTGTAACTTAATGGGGTTATAAGCCACCTTGAGGCTGCCAGTGTGCTTAAATGGCTAGTCTTGCAGTAGGACCAAAGGGAAAAAATTTCCATGCAGCTCGAAGAACCATGGATGACGTGGGACAGTCATTCTCTCACTTAACACTGCCTACCTCACTGGGTTGTTGTGAGGATATAAGGGGTACGAAAAATAACTATGAAGATCACTGCTAACTCTTGGAAGAAAAGGGATAAAGGGGAAATGGCGCCAAGGCGCGAGGCAAAGGGATAAATCCCTATGGGCCTATGCTAAAGGAACGCACCTCGACTCTTTCGATATTTGAGGGGCGGCTTGTCCGTCTGCCACTCAACTGCTGACCCTTGTCATTCTTCAGGACCCTTATGGGGCTCCATGTTTTCTCAGCATCACGAAAACTCGGCTTCCAAACGTCCTATTTTTGGGCTTGAACTCTGAATTGCACGTTGTCGGCGCTCCCTTTTCCCGCAGCTCGCGGGAATGAAGGCGGCCTGAGCCGAAACTAACCGCCTGCCATTCCCGCGTCCCTTGGCAACCAATCGGGATTACGCCGTTCACCACCGGCGGGCGACTCAGTCAATCCCTGCAACTCCTGGGCTTGTGCGTAGGAGGCGCTGCGGAGTCTCCCGAAAGCGGAAGGTGGCTGCTCCTGCGCGCCGCTCGTTCTTCCGTCTCGGTTGTTCGAATTCCCGCCCCTTCCCTTTCAAGCTTGGAGGGAGAGAAGAGAGTGGCTCGTTCTGACGCAGGCGTACTGCATTCTTCCGGTTGGACCGCCTCCGGCCCCAGTTCTCGCGCGGCCTTCAAGATGGCGGCCTTCTGCGAGGGTTTCACGCTGTGCACCTTGCCGGGGGCTCCCGCTCACGCCCCGCTGGGGCTCGAGCCGGACGCGGACCGGGTGCTGCTCACGGACCGAGGCCGGACGGTGACGTTGTATAAGGTAGTGGCAACCCTGCAGGCGACGCGCAAAGCCGGATTCGGAGGCCCGTGCCGTGTTGCGCCGCGTGCACGGGCGGAGGGTGTTGCTGGGGGCGAGAGAGAGTGGCAGGCGAGGCGGAAAGGAGGGGAGTCCTCTGTTCTTTAGATCGGGGACGGTGTGCCCGGAGCTACGTGTTGGTTCTGTTTGGATGGGCTTTTGAATGGGATGGGGCTGGGGAAAGCAACCCTAAAGCAACTCTTAACAGTTTTTCGTTAAGTTTTTATTAACTTCTGTAACAGATGGCATTTAGACTTCGTCGAATCTTGGATTAATATAGAGGTGGCTAGCTTGCTTTTACTGAAACTTATTCGTGGTTTTTCTACTGGGGGCAGGCTAGACATGCACATGGTGGGCATGTGAACGGAGCCGGCTGGAGCCAGGGGTCAGACTAGGTGGCCCGGGAGACCCCTTCTGACTTTCTATGTTTCTATGTGTTTTCGTATGTAAAACGGGGGTGTTTAAACGCCATAGGTATTGATTGCTACTGATCTAGCTAACGCTTATGCAACGTTAAATATGTTAATATTCTTATTGCTTCCGGCTTCGCTACAAGTCTTTTAAATTCACAATAAATTATAAGTATGCACAAGTCATTTTATGAGACTTGATGTGGCCCAAGTCCAATAAGTCGTGCCCAAATAGGCCGTTTGAAAACAACAGCTCTGTTTTTGCACCAGCTGCATTGGTTTAGGATCAGGTTATTTGAAGCACTGCCTTCATCATTGTAGCTCTAGCTGTATGTTTAAATTTGCTTTTGGGGAATCTATCATAAGTGTCCATCATGAAGATTGTTCAGGTTTGTGTGCACAATAGAGAAGGCATTCTTGGTGGTAGTCCCAAAACTGTCAAATCCTTATCTTACTGATTTATACTTTCGAACATTGTCTTTAATCTGAGATTGTAAGTAATTTGTCAATCTAAGAGCAATTTCTTAATGGTGTATTTGCACAAATGGTAAAACATAATTTAAGATTACATACATGAATTAAGGAAGCCTAGCAGCATATGCTGCTAGCAGGATCTAAAGAAGGGATAAATGAGTCCTCAGTTTTGTTTGAGCTGTTTCCTTGTTTACCTTAGCATGCACAGCAAAAATTGTGACTTAAATTAAATTAGATTGTTAAACCAACCAGAAAAAAAGTGGTACAGGGTTTGAAGTTTGCCCTGGGACAACATCCTGTGATATTTCTGATTCTTGTATGTGCTGGTGGGGATTGGAAGGGGCTGTTGATATCTGAAGTCCAAAAATATCAGCTAGGTACCAGGATATGCAGAAAGGCTGTATTAGTTTTTGTAATTCCTGGTAAGCCTGTAACAAGGAATGTTATGACAGAGCATGGGAGTTTCTTTGGTAGAAAAATGAATATTGTTGGTCTTCAGTTCTGAGATCATTATTAGAGCTTTAGGAATGTAAGGAAGTTCAAAGGAGTATGCACATTAAATGGGGAGATCCTAACATCCTTGCAACTGAGAGAGTGCTGATTGCTCTGTATTAGGATTAATCTTGCAACATTTAATGGCTCTTGATAAAATCATGCGTTATATGCCTGAATATATATTTTTAATTGTGCTGAACAGTTTTTGAATAGATCATTTAATATGACTTGCACTGAGGGGCAAGTGCTACAGGGGAAGGGTCTTTTCAGCAGTAGCACTCTGGCATGGAACCTGCTCCCTACAGAGATGCACCTGGTGCACCAATGCTTTATTCTTTTCCACATTAGGCCAAAACCCTTTTATTTAGCCAGTATTTTAAGGGATGACTGCTTTCTTAGATAACTGGAATTATTTTACTGCATATTTGACTATTGTATCTGTATTTTAATTGTGCTGTTATATTTTTGGTTTGTAAGCCATCTTGAGATCTGTTTCAGGTAAAGATGGGATAGAAATGTTTTAAATAAATAAATGATAATACTTGATTATTTTGGCTCTTTTTAAAGGTTTCCGATCAAAAACCTTTGGGTTGCTGGTCAGTCAAACAAGGACAAACAATTACATGCCCAGCTGTGTACAATTCTGGAACAGGAGAGTTTATTGTTGTCTGTGATGACAAGGTATGAATTCCTATTTGACTGAAAGTATCTGAAATTATATGGGAAACTTGTTGAATATGGCCAACCTCCTTGTGCTGGTATTCTGACTGGAATACGGGGAGCTGCTTTGGACAAGCTGAGTTTTCACAAAATGACCCCCCACCCTGGCAATTTGCGAATTGGGACCAACAAACATTTGGGCTTACCATGGGTGTTTTACTCCCTCCTATTGTGAGCCAGGTTCCCCTCTTCTTCACACTTCCAAGACACAGAACATTCTTTGGCAAAGTACTTTATTCTCCAGTGCACTTCCAGCAAGCACAACCAACGAAGAATTAATCTCTGAACATGCACAGAGTAGTTCATTACACCCAATTTAGCAGCTATTTCCAAGCATCCTCCTTTTGCATATTCCTGGGACCCTTTCCTGAGAGACAAGCCTCTTCTCTGTCACACCTCTAGTTGGTCAGCCCATCTCTCCCAACATCAGGTCATAGAGTAAGTAGTCATGCCAGTCTTGGCTGGCTGCAGGAGTTTTTCTCCCATAATCCCACAGTGCAGTTGTAAACCCAGACTATTCTCAATGCTTGTCTGAAGGGAAGAGTGCCCTTGAGATAAGGCCCTTTGCTTTTCCCATTTTAGTGTCTGAGAATTCTGATTCCCAGGGCCCCTCATCACCGACAAGTCTGTATCTTCCTGAGCTACGCACCAAGAATAACTGTCCCATTTCAACACCTCCCTCCCTCCTGCTCCTTTCCTTCATTCCACCACAAGTATTCCAGAGAACACCACAAAGAGGAATTAGTTTTTCTGGTATCTGCAATTACAAGCCAGTTTTGGTTTGCCAGAGCTGTCCCTTTATTTTTTAAATTTATTTATTTTTTCCTGAGATGGTGAAAGCTGACTGGAATTGGCTTTCAGTTTCTGCTTATGAAGCAGTTACAAGCCGCCCCTTCAGAATGCTGCCTGACACTTTGCGGGGGCTGCCCATGCCTGCCCACTGTGTTCTAATAGTTCCCCCTCCCTACATTGCTCAAACAGGACTCATTCCCTGAAGTAAGACAAGAGCAAATTCCAGCCTCAGATGAGACAATATGGACTGGGGTGTTTCTTCAAAGGGGGCAGTGGGCATCCCGCTCCACATTCTTTTATTTGAGGCTGGAAGTTGCTCCTGGTGTCTCAGGAAATGAGTCCTGTTTTGGGGATGATTTTAAAAACTTTTTTTGTTCCCATTCTGAAGCACAGTTATATTAATTAAAAATGTCAAGAAGCCCCTCCAAGGAACTGCAGGGCATTTTGAAGGGGTGGCTCATGCCTGCCTGTTAAGAAGATACTGCTTGCAGGTGCTTTATCTGGCTTTCCAAAAAATAGTTAAAGCAACAGGCCATGATTGCCAGATAAAGACAGCTAGTGATTGCATGGGGAGAGGGGACAGTCTGCCAACATTCCCACCCCCTGTGCTGATTGGGAGTCACCAGACCTTTTTAGATAGAGGGGCAATTACTTTTTGCTGTTCTTGCAAACAGGCTGGCTTGCTGTTGTGCCTTGCCCTCGTGGATCATATTGCCAGGGTTCCACACTACAATGAGCCACAGAGGGTGGTGACGACAGTAGAACAGCCAACAGGCACTGCAGTGGTGAAAGAGCCCCTGTTTGTAGTGCACAACAATCTACCTATGATGGTACATGATGGTGCATTGTTGTGTTTCCTGAAGCAGGTCATTACATCAGACCATTGGGTTGGTACATTTAACCAGTGCAGTTGACAATAGCTGAGGGCACAAATAACATGAGACAATGCTCCACAGCATGGCATCTCACCTTCTGTCCTGAGGTCACACATTCTTACAGTATCTGCTCTTGAATAGTGTCCCATAGTATCTGCTCTTGAATGTGGCAGCACATATCCCATCAGCCCCTGGGAAACAATCACACATGTAGTGCTCCTGTGTACTCTGCCTGCTTCTCCATTGGCGCACATACTCTGCTGGACATGTTCTCAGCCAGCTGCTGCCCCCCCCCCCCCCAGCCCACTGTTCCACAGAGCCACCATCTCTGCATTAGAGCAGAACAGGCTTCTCCAGGAGCGACAGAGCAGCACCCTGCATGGCTGCTACACTCAATGGCCATGCATAAGCACACACCAACCCACCTCTTTTCTCACAGGATTGGCACATGCTGCAGCCCAGCACATGGAGGACAGCAGCATGGGCACTGGTGCCAGAGACAGAAGAGCATGCCCTGCTGGCCAGACTTCTGGGGCTTGTGAGGAGTTTCCTGGATTGCCAGAGACTGGGTGGGAGTGGGGCAGAACCTGGGAGGCCCAGGCTTCCAGGAATGCTTACCCTGGTGGTGTTGCCCCACACTGCTCACACACTCCTAGCAAGCAGAAATTCTTCCCTGAAAGGAGAATGGGGCTTCCCTATGTAGCACAACAGCAGCAAACTTCCAGAGCACCGCTCTAGCACAGGGCAGTAACCAGGCAGGAGCACCACACACAGCTGTCCTACAGTGGCTGCTGCTCAAGGTGCTTCCAGTCTTCTCTGCCAATGTGCGTTCTCCAATGCCATCACCCCACTGCCATGCCCTGTGATGCCTCGCCATGATGCCCTGCTACTTTCCCCCCATGACGCCTGGGCATCACAGTGGCAAAGCATTGCAGTGGAGTATGGTGGGTTGTCATGGCAGCGGGGCATTGGAAAGCATGCTTCAGCAGGGGGCGTGGAGGCAGCCAGTCGGCACTCTGCTTCTACAGCTCAGCAGTTGCTAGGCAAAACAGTCCATGGAAAACGGGGACTGCCGTGCCTGTTGCAGCCAGGGCCAAATTCACCAGCATAAATGAGGAAATCACACAAACACTTTCCAACTTCAGTTATACATAATGACAAGCAATGGTGAAGCACAGACTGTTGATTCTCCATGGGAACTGACAGCAACAGATTGCACTTCACCATGCTTCCTGGGGGTTTTTTTCAGCATGGCTTGTCATTATGTGTGAATTCAGCCCCTGGCTGGCAACAGTTCTTCAGGGTTCAGGCAAAATTTGTTTTTTCTTTCTTTCAAAAATATTTTTAATTTTTTTGAAAGCAAAACAACTATAATAAACAGAGCAAGCTGAAATAGACAAAGCTGCCAAGTGAGTTTGATACAAATCCAACCTGTAAAATCAGCCCCCAAAAATTTATCCATCAACACTCCATAAAAATGTAACACAAAATACATCTTTAATGTATACAGCAACAAATCCTCCAGTCACTTCAGATCCTCCGCAGCTTTCCCTGTCTTTTCTAAACACCTCAGATCCACTTAGCATGCTGCACATTTCCCAGTCCATTCCACCATTGTTCAGTTGTTGGGGGCTCCAGTGATCTCCATCCAGAACCAGCTACAATTCTGACACCCTGAACGCCTCTCTGACACTATATTTTTAAGACTCATGAAAGACCCCTTTGATTCTCTTAGAAGAAAAAATTCAATGCATTAATATTAATTGATAATGTCTTCATTCTGTCTCTTAAACTCAGTCTGAGCTCAAACAACTCTTTTCAAATCTGTCATCAACTTTCCGCCATCTAATTCAGATCTCCTTCTCACAATTCTCTTTTTCTCTGCTTTTCCACATTTCCACATTTCCAACTTTCACATTTCTTCAGACCTATAAACTACAATTTGACAGAACAGCTTAAAGCAAAAGTGTTAAGGGAGCAGAATCAAGAAAGAAGGGGAAAAAACAAAGAAAAGATAAGAGGCAAAAAAGGAGAAAGAAAAAGGACAAAAGATGAAAGTGGATAAAGCTAGTTAGTCAGCCTTCTACCAATATTAGAATGATTAGTCCCATTCTATCTCTATTAAAATATCAGCTTGAATTAGTTTGTTAAGAAGAGGCATTGTTCCAGCATTCATAGCAAGGGGCCTTGACTTTCAGTCTTCTCCAAGTCCAGTAGGTAGAGCTAATTGTCTTCTTTCCTTGGTTCGTCATGTTTGTTCTTCGTTCTTTTGGGTTACTTATTTTTTATTCTTAAGTGGGGCCAGGACCAGCGAAAAATCCCCAAGTCCCATCAGGGAGATAGATAGATAGATAGATTGTTTGTTTATTTATTTATTTATTTATTTATTTAAAACATTTCTATGCCTCCCCATTCGCCGAAGCCTCGGGGCGGCTCACAACATAAATTAAAATATAATACATTAAAAATATAAAACAAATTAACAATATAAAATAAGTCACCCTGGCCAATATGATTGTTCCTTAGAGCAAATCATGTATAATATAGATCAAAAACAACTACAAAAAAAATATCCCTGCTCAACCAACCAGCAACTCCCTTAATGGTGACGAAGGGGCAGGGAACTGTTTTCCGCTGCAGTGAGCTTCAGCCAAGATCAATTTATAATGTCCATGATACTTTAACAAAAATATCAAACAGTTTACAGCTGCAAAGTTAAGTAGAAGAGTGCCCCTTTCAAGGTCCTTTCCAAGCAGAGAAACAGAAATTCCTTAAAATCTGGATCACAACCAAAATCACAGCCTCATGTCTCAGCTATCCAAAAAGCAGCATTGTCCTCCTCCTCAATTCAAAAGGCACAATTAGGCAAAAAAATTCCCCCAGCTTGTACCAAGGTCAGTTTATGGTATTCGTAATTCTTAGTTTTAGAGTAGAGACATTAAACAGCTTTGCAAATGAGACACTGTCTATCAACAAAAGATTATCCGTTTCAGAGTCACTTCAAAATTTGCAAACAAAAATGCCCTAAGAGTTCAAGCTGCATCAAATTGGTGTGTTATTCCCTTGGCAAAGAAAAGGACATAATATAAAAAGAAACAAAAACTGAAAGAAAGATAAAAAGAAAAGAAAAAAGGAGTAAGTGTGGTTAACTGTTTCCAGTTTTACTTTATCAGGCCTTCTGATAATCACCCAGACGTGATAAGGCAGAAAGCAGCAACATTCACTGCTGCTCCATCAAGTCACCATTCCCTGGAAGACCAGGCCAAATTCTTAATTTACCCTGCCTGGAGATGCTGGGAATTAAACCTGGGATCTTCCCTATGCCAACCAAGTGCTCTGCTTCTATTAAATGCATTAACCAAACTGTTTTGCATCACTGCTGTTTGCATCACAGATTATAGATTCCAGCGTGTCTTAAGAAACTTGTGTCTGTGCAAACTTTGAGAGTAATATTTATTGGATAGAGGTTTACTTCTTTTAAAAAAACTTCTTTTCAAGGTTTTACAGATTTGGAAGGAAGAAGACACTAATTTGGATAAAGTTTTTAAAGCCACAGTAAGTATTAGTAATTTGCTTTAAAATGGTTGTAAATGAAGGGTTGTTGGCATGAACTTTCAATATGCTTGTACCAGTCTAGCTGATAATGGGTTGGATCTAGTTGTGTCCCGTGAACAAAAAAAAAGTCTGTGATACAGCAGTCTTCCAGTGAATGAAGGGGGTGATTTTTGCTGATTTCCCTGCAGTCCCCCACGCCCTCTGAAAAGCTGCTTCATAGGGCCAGGGGACCCTATAGAAAATGATGCTGGAGGCTTGAGAAAGAAGGAGGAATTGGTGGAAATTTCCTTCCTCTGGCAGAATCCCATTCATGGGAAGTCTAGAACACATCCAATAATCAACTGATGATGTCTCAGTCCCTTCTCTTCCTTGTCCTTAGTCAGTTTCTACCAGCAATACATTCTTTTTGAAATGACAAGACAGTTTAGAAGATCTAAATTGTTTTTCTGGAGGAGAATTATATTTCTATTGTTAGCATCAGTTGGATTTGTAGTTTAAATGTGTCACCGATGGAGCTGTTGCAGAGCCCCTCAACTGCTTTGAGTGTTGTTACAGCAGTAGTCTTTTCCTCTCCAAAGATGTAAAGAACAATAGCAGTGTATTTCCCACACTGCCCAGTAGTTGAAGCCCTCTGGACAACTACTCATGAAATGCAATATAAAATATAAATAATGGTGAGACAGTCAGTAGAGATATAAAACCAAATTTTAAACAACTCTAAACTTGTCTGAACAACTCAGACAGGCTTCTGTATAGCCTGAAGTGCCTGATCCTGCCCAGTCTTGGAAGCTAAACAAGGTTGGCCCTGGTGAAAATCTAGACGGGTAACTTGAGTCCTCTATTGGGCAGGCAGTTGAGCCCAATGGCCTGCTAGACCCCCTCCAACTGTATGATGCTTTGATGTTAAGGTCATTCAGTTAGGCTTGTTGAAACAGCTAATCTCCTGTCATTCTCTCCCTGCCCCCAACATTGGTAGAGGGCAGCCTTAACTTAGTGCCAAAAGTTAGTAGAGCTAGAACCAAGCATGTCTAAGTGAGGAGATCTTTCCATGGGGTGGGGGGCGCGCGGAGAGCACTACCTCAGTGAAGATCCTCTTTCTTGTTATTACTGGCAAGCTTCCCCTAGAGGCGGCTTTTGGAGGAGGACCCAGATGTTGAGCACAGTGTCTGGATAGAATATTTTTGGGAGAGCCGTTCCATCAAATATTTTAGTCCCAGTTGAAGTACTTATCTTTAGAGTCAGAATTCAGTTATGCCCTATTCAGCTGTCCCCACCAACACTTGACCTAATTAGCTTTCACTAATTTTGCTGATCCTATGAAAATTTCTTAGGCTTTGTTATGTAGATACCTGCATTTGCATTTTCAGAATAAAGAACAAAGTTGAAGGTTTTGTTTGTTTTTGCAGTTGTCAGCAGATGTGTATCGGATACATTCCCTTCCTCATACTGAACCACTGGTGCTGTTCAAGAGTGGTGCCATCAAGAGTTTAGATGCTTTGCTAGCAGCACCACAACAAGAAATTGAAACTATTTTGTCAGATGAGGTTATTAGGTGAGTGTAACAAGCTAGTGCTAACTTTATCATGTCTCCAAATGCCCCAATCCCTTTTTGCTACATGAGATGTTTATAGAACATCTCTAAACTTCATTAGCATGGATCATGAGTGACTATGTGCCATTGTAATGTTGTATTTATTTTCATTCCTTCCTGCCAGCAGTTCTTAAACAACTTGAAACTGTTAAGGAATACTGTGAATAAAAGCTGTTAGCTTACCAAAGAAAGACTTGTTGTAAAACATGAAACTATTTCGTACATTTGAACTCTTACTAACTTCAGTGTTGGCAGTTTTGTTGAAATGGCTGTTATTTTAATTATTATTTAGTTAGTTAGTTAGTTATTCATTATCCCATTTTGCACAGTTTTAATTGCCCTGTAATAATACTCATGTAACTTACTTTTAGATGGAGTGATGCTTTCATGGGGGCTGAACAACTTGTTCTCACATATGTTACTGAGCTGGTGAGTGTTAAAAATTGCAAGATTGTAAAACACCCATGGTAGTGCAAGAGTATTTACATTTAAATTTTAATAGAGGTATAATTTGCAAATATTAATTCATATTTACTGTTATATTTTTAATATACTACCACATGTATCCATTACCCAGGGATACACGGTCAGTCTCCAGGGTGCATTTCTATTCCTTACTGCTTGGAAGCACCCAAAACTCAGAGGTTTCCAAAGCTTCTATAACTTATCTGAGCAATGACCATGTAGAATTAAATCCTGGAATATGTACCTTGTAATGTATATGCATCACAGAAGTAATAAACCATGAAGCTGACCAATGGAAAGAGAGGGTTACTCAGACCTTCTAAATGTGAAGTCCTCTAGTTAGGGATAGTGTGGATTTTACCCACTGATCACAGTCAAGGTATTGATGAGCACTGCAATATTTATATTGTATATGTTGCTGGGGTTTATGTTTTCAATTATTAGTATGTTTGGGACAGGATAGACTATTGATTATGCTCAAACACAGAAAGCCATTTTAGTTTCAATATGTTACAAAAATAGCTTTTCACAATTGAACATCAAGAAATGCCTCAGTTAAAATACTTTTATCACATTGGGATAACAAGTCCTGCCTTATGTTTAAAAAAAAAAAAAAACCCTTTCAGGCATATTATGCAGTTAGCTTCTGTCTAGCTGCAGTGTTTTGTTTTGTTTTGTTTTGTTAATGATACTGGCTGTCCGGAAAACAGAAAAATGCTCTTTATTTTTAGGATGGGAATTACTTCATTTATGTTCAGCAGTGTAATCCATACATCCTTCAGAAGTTTAAACTTGAGAAGGGGAGTGAATCATCCACACCACTGAGCTTTGCAGCTTACTTGAAAAATAAAATTGTCACACTTCTGTGTTTGTGTAAGTATTTAAATATATATAATTGTGCAGTATGAGATCTGATGGAAGGGCAGATGATCAAGAATGATGCTACTTTTAATTTGTATAAATTACAGGTGTAGCGACAGTTAATAGTTCCTAATGGGATAGTTTTATATTGCCATTAGATGAGCAATGTATATGTATGCTTACAACTTCAATACATAATAACTGCACTTAAGTGCAATACCAAAACATGAATTTAGACTTACATACTGCCATGTTCTCTTTCTTCTCTCTCTCTGGCTGCATTCACACAACCCAATAAACAACCCTATGTGGTTACCATGGTTCAGGTTTTTGCTATGATCTATTTAACAAACAATCAAGTGAGTTCTACTTTATCATAGTTTCCATCCTGCCTGCTCAGTACTCCCACTACTGGCATGTATCCCATCAGCCGCTGCACCTGAAAATCAGTCTCAAGGAACATCACTCCCTGCTTGTGTTACCTACCTCTTAGGTCTGCAAATATTTATTTTTATTTATTTATTTGAAACTTGTGTATGCCATCCCCACATGCCTCGGCATCTTGGAACGGCTTACAACGTAGAATTAAAACAATAAAGCAGTAACAAGTACAGTAAAATTATATAAAAACAAAAAAGCGACTGTTAACAATAAAATTAATTTTTTAAATAGCCATTAAATAAAAAAGGTTTTAACCTGGCACCGAAATAGAGGCTAGATGGCCGGGGCGCTCCTGCAATTGCCACTCTTTCCAGAGAACTCTGGTTGTTGCATACTGGCACCATAAATCTACGATCCTGGCTTCAGACAACAAGACCAAGCTATGGTGGTGCAGAGAAACCATAGAACAAACTGTTGCTTCTTGTCATGGTTTCTAAAGACCAAACTTACAATGGTAAAATACCATGAATGGGTTCAGACAATATGACAGACAAACAATGGTAAAGAATCAGCATGGCTTATTGTGCTGTCTGAACCCAACCTTTACGTTAAAGGAGAAGATGATAGATTTACAATTCCCATTTTTTTGCCATTTCATCCACACCTCAAATCAAGATTCCAAATGTTTGCATCCTCGTTTGTGGGTAAGCCATGGCTTGGAAGTTTCAGTTGTCCTACAGTTGTGCACAAGCCCATGGCTCATGCCTGCCCTTCCTTGTTTAAAATATTATTCTCAACTATAGTTTGCTGTTAGTTTTTACACAGGGTATATTAGATGTTGAAAACATAAGGCTCTTTCTAATTTACTTTGGGGTAGTTTTACAATCAAAAATATTGAGGATGGTATGTGAGAAATGGCAAGCTAGGGTTGTTTCTCGCCATAAACAAAAATGGTGGGGAGGAACAGCCAAAGCTTCCCTGTTTCTTTGAAATGACCTGTCAGCTAGCGTGTATGCCTTAACCATAACTCCTTTGGGTATCCATTGGCAGTTGAGCCTAGTATGACTGTGCTGCAGAAGAACGAAGGAAGGAAACTCATTTTGCCTTCCCATCTATATCTTCTCTTAAGCCAGACCTCTGTATTGCCCCCTGTCACATAAACTTTGTGGATCCTAACTTATATTCAGCATTCTTGCTAACCACAATTTCTTGCTTGATCCTCTTTACAGATTCTGATGGGTATGTGTATAAGGTGCTTGTACCGCTGCAACAGAGTGGCTCTGAGGAAGAACAAATTTTGCCAAAGTCATTTCTGATCAGACTTGTAGTATCTGGCAGTATTCTTAAAGGAACTTCAATTGTCATTCTTGATAAAGATCATATTGCCATAACAGGATGTCTGGATTCCCCAGATAGTAATTTGAAAGGTAAAGTAATTCAACAGTTAGACTAAAATAACCCAGCTTAACTTGTTAAATCTAAACAGGAAGGAAACATCCAACAAATGTTCTTAGAACAGCATAGCAATAAGTGGCTGAAGGCAAGATGCTGTAGAATATATGAAGTAGAATAAAATGCAAGAGAGTCCTGCCTGGAGGTTTAAATCTAAAATTAATGGTCCCAAGGACGGAAAACAGGAAGGGGTAGGAAGAGCAGTAAAGAAGACACACATTGTTCTTGATCTGGTACAGCATGTTTTATGGGGATTAATGAATTATGCAACTGAGGGTTCACTTTCTTAAAGATTTTAATAACCAATTAGAGTATTAAATGAGACAATTACTGTAATAAACATTAATGAACCATTCCTAGCAGTGTTCAGCAGAAAAGCTTTGACTTAACTCCTTTTGTTGTATATTAACAAAGTTATTTTAATTTCCATATAACAATAATCTGTATAGCCTGTGTGCAAGCAAATGGCCTTCTATCTGATACCTTTTCCCTATTTGTAGATTGTCTTTCTATATGGAATATAAAGTTTCAAACACTGCAGGCTTCAAAAGAATTGCCACAGGGAACCACTGGACAGGTGAGTGGCTCACTTGTTTCATTTAACAAGACTTGACGCTAGTTCAGAATAGAAGTTCAAGATATGGACCTGCTTCTGCTGGCATAACCTACTCTTTGTTATTAGCATAAGTTAGTTGTTGCGTCATGCAAACAGTGACTGCTTTGCCAGTTTGGTTTGTATTTTCCAACAGGCCACCCTGTGGTGCTATGGTTGTTGTCACCTGTGGTGGGTTGTCATGGTGTCCAAACTCAAACAACATAACTTGACAGCCAGTGGGCTACTTTGTGAGAATGGCCCAAGCCCCTTGCTGCTCTTGACAGGTGTCTGCCAGATGAGCACCACTGACAGCAGCCCACAGAGTGCCAAAGTGGTACTTCAGCTTTGCTGTCTTAGTGTGCCCCCTTTGATATAGTGTAGAGCAGCTATCCTTGCTGGGGCTCAGTTTTTGGCAGGGATCTCCAAGATCTACTGCTCCTTAGTTTGGGGTCATGGGCCCTCTCAGCAAGGAGAGGACATCCTTGCCAGTTGCTGGAGAGGTCCACTTTGAAGCCACTGGCAAGGTTGGCCAAGAGGTGGGAGCTTGGGGATCCAGTTCCCCAAGCTGCCCCTCTTGGCAGTGACACAAAGTGATCTACCTACTGCCCTAGAGTTCTGCTCTGATCCACTCAGTGGTGGCACCTTAAGGGTTGGGCAGATCAGGTAGTACTGCCTCCTGCCCATGATATCTACTGTTAGGCAGGAGGTGGGAGCCAGTGATGTGTTCAGTGGTGCTTCTCTGTCTTCCTGCTCTCTCCAAAGTAAGGGGTGGGGATACCAGATCATCTCCCCCATTCTCCTTGCTTCACTTCAGGGCATGAGCCCTGTTTGTGCTATGAGGACAAGAAGGAAAAGTTTCTTCAGCCTTAACGTAAACAGGGATGCACCCCTGAAGCACAACAGGCAGAAACATCTGGCCTTGGCTGAGACGATGTGCACAGGGCCAGCAAGCAGCCGCAAGCACATTACCCCAGCCAAGGCTGGAAGTTGAACTCACTGCACTTCAGGATACGAGCTGGTTCTATAGGGACTGTGACAGCCACAATAAAACTTGTGGAATCAGCTTGTAGTTGCAGCTGTCAGAGGAGTCTCATTCCTCCTTGCGGTGTCCCCTGGGGTACCACCTGGAGGTATTGCAGGGGAGGGAGCAGAGTACCCATGATGAGACTGTTCATCTGTTGGACTCATTGTGGGTGCTTCACAAAGCGATCTTCCCACCATGCTTGACTTTCCAGGTCATTTGACTCAAGCAAATTCAACCCTGGGGAGAGAAACAGAGCTATCACAAAATAACATTCTTTTGTTTTCAATGCATTTATAAAATACTGGCCGCATCATACTAAACTGTGTCTTATTGTATAATTTCCTGCCTGCATTGGTGAGGAGGGTTTGAAATGTTTTTGCTTCCACTTTTAGTGTGTTTTGTTGCCCAGACACAGAATTGTGGTTAATGCTAAGTAAAATTAGCTTCTGCAAACTAGACTAGTGTCCCTTGGATTGAAGTTGGCTTGCTTGAAATGAGCCATATTTAGTTTCTTGCTTCAGCCAAAATGACAACCTGCCAAAATGACAATATCAAATGAAAAAATGACAATATCAAACATGATAACGTGGAACAAATTCCATTTAATTTTTTGTTCCCAAACATGAGATGGGGGAAGTAAAGAGTAAACATGTGCACCAGCAGGAACAAGCTACAACAGCACAGTTTAGTGCAGCCTTCCTCATCCTGGTACACAGCAGATGTGCTGGGACTACCTCCTGTTCACAGCCAGAATGTCCATTGGCCAAGCTAGATGGGGTGATGGAAGTGGTAGTCCCAACACATCCGCAGAGCGCCAGGCTGGAGAAGGTCTGTTTTGCTTGATATGGGGGTTCAGCCATTATATGATGCAACAAACATAATTATCAAGGGGTGTGCTGTTTTCTAAACCAGAGGTGGAAAACTGGTGGCCCTCCAGATGTTTTGTCTTTATAACTTACTTGATCTCTCACCAGTGATAGCACTGCCTAGGGTTAATGTGAATTGTTGTTGAAGCAAAAACATCAGGAGGGCCACAGGTCACCCGCCCCTGCCGCAAAGTGATATTTGAGCTGAAAAAGTGAAGCCAGTTATCTTGATCTGGGTATTTTGCCTTACTGGTCTCTGGATTTGTTGATCTAGTTTGCATGTTACAGCAGCTCATTGGTTTCAGAAGTAATCATTTTTATGCATGAATGCGAGAGAGCAGGTGTGCTACCTGGAGAACACTGGTCTTGTTCACCAGTGATCAGCTCCTATTAGGCATGATGGTCAAACTCAGACCAGTTTATTTTTGGGGCTAAGCAACCCAGTTCTTAACTAAGCAGTTCTTGGTTTAGCATCTGGGTTGTTCAGCCATGAACCAACCCAACAATCCAGGTTTGGATGGCAGGCTGTTCAACTGGAGGAGCTAATTGAGATCTGTGGACTAAAAACAGAAGAGTCTGGCATGCTTCAAGAAGAACTATTTATGAACAATTTTTAGTCAGTGGTTTATATGCAAGTATTCTTGTTGGCTGCAAGGTTCTCTTTTTTGTAGATATCCATCTAGTTCATATCAGTGGAAGATCAGGTCACACACATAGAGTGGACCAAAAGAATGCCACTTTCTAATTATACACTACAGTACTAATTCCTGGTTGCCTGTTTGAAGACACTTCAGACTTGGTGCACATGAGCATTGCAACTGTTTAATGCACATATATGGGCTAACTTTTAAAACTAAGGAACTGCCTTTATGAAAGTTGATTACAGAAAACTAGTAAAACAAATAATGAGAGAGTATCCCTTAAAACCAGGCTCAAAATAGAAAACTTGAGTGGTAAAACTGTAATACTTTTAGTAGTGAAAACACTTTACGAAAGCAGTGGTTGGTTGTTTTTTAACATTCACTTTTCCTAAAGCTCAAATCAGTTTACATACAAAACACAAAGCAGAAAAAATGTCACAAATGAACTCTCACTCAAAGGTGTGCAGATGCAGAAAGGTCTTACAACCTTTCCAAAATACTTCCCGAATATGACACAATGACTGTATGGAAGGCCACCACATGATGAAGCATTCAAGTGACTGCAGGGTTACATGGTGATGTGTGATGGTTTTATTAAGAGCCTAAGTGTGGAACCAGTGAATGCTGGTTTCAGCAAGTGTGCAGAGCTTCTATGCTCTCTTATGCACTGGCCTAAGAGAGCCCGTGTGGTATAGTGGCTGGAGTGCTTGAGACTTAGAAGATCCTGGTTCTAGTCCTCAGTCAGCCATGTTGTTCACTGGATAACTTAGGGCCAGGCATGGATTTTCAGCCTGACTTTCCTCTCAGAGTTGTTGTGAGGATAAAATGGAGAGAAGGAGAGCTCTGTAAGTCTCCTTGGGTTCCTTGCAAAAGAAAGGCGGGGTAGAAATGTCACGTAATCAGCATCAGCATCATCAATCTAGCACTAGTTAAATTTTCATGAGATGGCTGACCCGCAGTAGTAAGATAGCCACAGTTCTATATAAACAAAAATGTGACTTTCTATACAATACAAATTACAAGGGACAAAAGTTCTGTGGTATCATAGAGACTAATTGTGTACTTCATTACATCACTTTTTGCTTGCTAATTATGTATTTAATCTTTAGTGTTGGTGTTATGGAGATAAACTCTTCATAACTCATGGTAAAGAATTAATAGTCATCCTGTATAAGTGTGAAACCTCTTCCTTGGCTTCTGCTGTTGGGAAAATCAAGAATTCACAAACATCAGGTAAGGGGTTTATTTCAAAGCTTTATATTTACTTCTACAGGGCAGCCTTTCCCCTAAAATTGTTTTGAAAATTTTCATCTAAAAATATTCAAACCAAAAAGATAAACTTGGTGTATCTGAAACTGAAGCCTTTATTAGTAGGCCTTGGCCTGAGATTGTTCAGTAAATTCCGGTGTGCATTATCTGGAAATGCCTCTTGGTTATAATTGGCTATATATAATCTCTATATATAAAAATAGAGGTGCCAAACTTGCTTCCTGCTTGCCCTATGTCTGGCCGACTGAATATGGTCTGGATAGCAGATTGCAAGATGGGTTGATAGAAATAACCCAGTCGAGAGATAGCTATTTGGTATCAGCAGCACGTAGGGAATTTTAAAGGAATCAAAATCTAGGATTCTGGCCAGAGGAGCATGTAGGCTAAATACAGTTGTGCCCTGAGGGCTGGTTTTATGAAGTGGAGGTGGATAGGGACCTTTTCAAACAGTTCAGATATTTCCTAAATAAATATATAAACTATAGAATGGTTAAAAATGCTTGATCTTCCAGCTCATGTTATTTTTGGACTGCAGTAAAGGTTTTCTTAAGAAATTGCTCTTGCTCTTTGCTTAGTCGTAGTGTTTTTCAGTATACAATCAGTTAATGGCTATAGAATCATAGAATAGAGTTGGAAGGGGCTGGAAGGCCATTGGGTACAACCCCCTGATCAGTGCAGGACACCAAGCTGAACCATCCCTCTCAGATAGCTGTTCAGTTGCATCTTCAATGCCTCTAGTGTGGGAGAGCCCACAAACTCCCTAGATAACTGGCTGCTTTGTTGTACTGCTCCAACAGTCAGGAAACTTTTCCTGATATCTACCTGGAATCTGGCTTTCTGTAACTTGAGCCCATTATTCTGTGTCCTGCATTCTGGGAAGATCAAGAAGAGATCCTGTCCTTCCTCTTTCAAGTACTTGTAGAGTGCTATCGTATCTCCCCTCAGACTTCTCCAGGCTTCAGACTGGGAAACATGCTCCCCAGAGAGATTTGGCTGGTACCAACACTTCGTTCGTTCCAGCACCAGGCCAACAACTTTATTTACAAAGTTTTTTAATTGTTAGATAAAATATATTTTAATTCTTGCATTGGATCTCAAGTACTGTGGCTCTTTTGGGTTTTTAATTGTTTCGATGTTTTAATTTTTGGAAACCGTCTTGAGATTTTCATGAAATATAGATGGTATAGAAGAACTTTAACAAATATGCCAAGTTCTTTCAATCTGTCCTCATAGGGCTTTGTTTCTGGACCCTGGATCCATCCTTATTGGCCTCCTCTGAACCCTTTCCAGCTTGTCTGCCTCTTCCTTAAACTGTGGTGCCCAGAACTGGACTCCAGATGAGGCCTAGCCAGTGCTGAATAAAAGGAAACTAGTACTTCACAGGATTTTGAAGTGATACTTCTATTAGTGCAGCCTAAAATAGCATTTGCCCTTTTTGTAGTGTTATGTAAAAAGCTGCAAAAATACTTCTCCTCAAGATAAATAACCAAGACTACCAACAGAGTAAGGCGTTTCCTTCATTTATTGCAATAGACGGTGAGAGCCCACTCTATCAGAATCTCTCCAAAGTACAAACACGTGAAACAGCTCCTTTTACCCCTCAACCTGTCCACCACAGTCCTCCCCTTTTCCCTCATTGGATAAGGTACTAGGAGGTTACAGTCTTTCCATCCACCTACTTCATATCCCATCTCATCCCACTACATACATCTACATACATCATGTGTGCATTATACTTAGTCCATTGTCTATTCAAGATGTGTGAGTTCATAATATTCATCAACCTATTACGCCTGCATGCTTATAACTACAAGTTCGCTAGTTTACTCCTCTCTTAACTTCACCTTGCCCTATGACCCTCTGTCTCATAAAACTACTGGGAGGATGAGATAGGAAGTAACACACTTTCTTTCAAGCCTATTTATTTATTTATTTATTTATTTATTTATTTATTTATTTATTTTTCGATTTATATCCTGCCTTTTTCCTACAAAGAGCTCAAGGCAGCTTATATCATTATCTTTTTCTACCCTCCACATTCCTTCAGACAGACTTCATAGCTTGGTTGTTTGCCTATCTGTTTCTCAATCACTGAGTTACTTTCTTCAACAGCCACATCATATTGTTGTGTCATATTCACCAATTTCAAGATGCTTCTACTTGCAATATTGTTGAGTAGAATATGTATCTTTAACAAATAATGTGATTTTGCTTCACTTTCTGTTCCTTTTGTTCTACTTGAAAAAGTCATATCCTTCAATTGTTGAATTCCAGTCATGGGAGTAAGTTTTGCCTATCAGGTCATAGTCACCCTCCTATTTAAAGAGTTCAAGTTCATGCTGCTTGTTTACCATACTCCAGGCATTAGTATACAGACATCAAAGACCATGTGCTTTATAGTCTAACTTTCTTTCTACATTTTTTGGAAGACTATTATTGGGCACTGTTAGAGCTGCTCCCTCTGTGGTGTGCATAAGCCTTTGTTCTGTTGTTATGCCCAGCTGTACTTTTCCCTCCCTGTAGGATTCAGTTTAAAGCCCTCCTAATAAACTTCATGCTGTAGCCAAACTCATTCTTTCCAGTCCTTGTAAGGTGCAACTTGTCCCTTGCCAGCAGTCCGTCTTCCAGGAAGTGTAGCCCATGGTCCTAGAATCCAAATCACTCACCTCGGCACCACCTTCATAGCCAGGCATTCACTTGGAGTATTTTTCTTTCCTGTCTAGTCCTCTTCCAAGAACTGGAAGGATTGGAGAGAACACTATCTGGGCTTCAAAGCTCTTGACTTTCCGCCCTAAAGTTTCAAAGTCTGGTGTAATTTCTTCAAAGCTCTGCTTATCAGTGTCATTTGTTCCCATGGGCATAAAGAAGAAAGGAAAATGTATGAGTGGGCTGTATGAGCCTTGGCAGTCTTTCCGATATATCACGGATCTGTCCTCCAGGGAGATAGTACACCTGTTGAGTCCATGGGTCATCCTGACATTCATGCGTTTCCAGGGAGTCTCCCACATCTAACATTCTTGTTCTTGCAGGTCTTGCTATCACTGCTACTACTTAGTTGCCTTTTAGATTCTTGTTCAGTGTTGCACAGGATGATTTGCAGTTCTTCCTCAGCAGGCTGTACTCCAGTTTCATCCTCAAGTAATTGAAAGGGGTTGAAGAGTGTCTGATGCAGCGTGTCTTCTACCTCTGCACCTGTCACCCCTTTTGAAGGAGTTTTCTCTTCATTTCCCCTTCCTTCAGGATTCTCTTCTGCCTCAGCCTTCTGCTCTAAGAACTCTTCATTTTCTTTTATTGAAGAGTTTTATTTTATTACCTTTCCAGTGGACACTCACTGCTCTAGGGCTCTCACCTTTTCTTCTAGCAGGGCGACTACCTTGCACTTGTTGCATGTGTTAGACCAGGTTGACCTCCAGCAGGAAAGCAAACATTGCACAGACGTTGCAGATCATCACCAGGGAGTCTTCTCAGTCCTTTCTTTCTGCTGCCTTTTTGATTCTACCTTGTTGGGCCCATTGTGACAACCAGTGCATTCTACTGTCTTCTCTGAAGGTTAACGACAGAGTTCTACCATGGTGTAAATGGGAGTATATTACCAGGAAGAAAAAAGGGGGTGGGAAACTGAGGGGCGGGGGAGAAGAAAAGGGGAAAAAACCATTAGGGGCCTTCCCCCCTGAACTCCACTACCAAACTCCTGTTTGCTCTCTCTGGTTGCTTTCCCCCTGGAAGCTTGGCTGCTTGTATCCCAGAATCCCTAGACCATCTGGGGCAGCTTCCCCTGATCTGCTCAGCTAGTCAGGAGCCAGAATGAATCTCTGCACCTGCACAGCTGCTGCTAGTACTCAGGCCACTGCCTTTCAGTGGCAGCTCTCAGGAGCACATGGCCTCTTGGAAGAGACTGTTTGCTGGGTGAGGCCAGGGCCCTCACCCCTTTGCCTCTGCCTGCCTTTGTCTTCTCTTCCACTGCAACTTTCCCCCAAACTCTGGTTTGCTCTCCCTGTTTGCTCACTCCCTGGGAGGTTGGCTGCTTGTATCCCAGAGTTCCTAGACCAGCTGGGGCAGCTGTGTCCATAACACTAAAAAGTGCTGCACGGTTACTAGGCGACATGGTATTTCACCTTCTGTCCTGGGGTCATATATTTGCATAATATCTACTCATGAGTTGTTTCCACATGCCTCCATCTTCCCTCCAGTTGGTGACACATCTCCCTCCCTCCCTCAGCTGGGAATCAATCCCACAGTGCCCTGTTCTTAACTGCCTAACCTTTTATTTTCTGCTGCTCTTCAGAGCCATTACTCATTAGAGTAGGGTGGTTGCTGTCCAAGAGCAACAGAGGAACACTCCCTGCTGCTGCCGTACTCCCTGCCTATGCATACGCGCATGCACACAACTCTCTGTCACTGCACATGTGGTTGTTGTTTCCTTCCCCCCCATGCGCACATTCAGGATTAGCACATGCTGCTGGGCCAGTCTTCTTCCAGTAGCCCACCAGTGCCAGGAGCAAAGGAGTCGCACCCTGCCAGACACTCTGTCCTAAGGATGCCTGGGTAGGCATCTGCCTGGGAAAGTGTCTCCACAAAGACTGCGATTGCCTCCAGCTCTGGGTGTGGGGGCAGCAGAGCAGGGGACAAGGGCTGTTCAGGGCAACAGTATCCACTGGCAGCCTGTGCACTCCTCATAAAGGGCAGCTGTCCCACGAGGAGCCTGCTTACTCCCAAGACAGGGCAGTTGTAGGACTTGCCTCACCCAAGGCACCAATCCAGCTGAGTGCAGTAACCAGGCAGGCGTGTCGGGCAGGATTGCCCCCCACAGTCACTGCCACCGGAAGTGCTCCCTTTATTTTCTGCCAGCATGTGCCTCTCTGATGCCCCTACTGGCAGTGAGAGCCTGTCACCTAGCATTAAAGCAAACTGCCTTTTCTCTGTAGGGTTTCATGAAAACCAAACAGGTTGCACTTCGCCATGCTTTGTGAATTCATACATAAGGACAAGCCCTGCCTGTGTAGTTTCCAGCATGGCTTGTTGGTAGGTGTGAACACAGCCAATGAGAACTATGCAATAGAAAAGCTTGGGTAGCTTACATAACATGGAATGAGATTGATTAGGATCGGGGTCCTCAAACTTTCAGTAGGGGGCCAGTTGAAAGGTGGCAGCAACTGGTGGGGCCTGGGGGTGTGGGCCAGTGAGGCATCGTGGGGTGTGCATGCGGCAGCGGCTCACTCGCTTGGAGATCTCCGAGCGAGCAAGCTACCGCCTTCCTGCCCACTCTGCAAGGCAGTGGCGAGCACGTGGGGGAGGCAGGCGGCAGCTCGCTCCCTCGGAGATCTCCCAATGAGTCCAAAACCATCTCTGAGTGAGCAAGCCACCGCCTCCTGCCCGCACAGCAAGGTGGCGGCGTGCACGTGCATGGGCGGTAGCGATGTGGGCCTGATAAATGGGCATGGCAGGCCAGATCTGTCCCGCGGGCCATAGTTTGAGGACCCATGATTAGGATGATATACTGAATGTGTGTGATGGTTAGAGTCTTGTAATTGGTTCCCATAATGATTTGTAGATGCAGGACACCAGTGCCAAGCGCTTGAAGTATTGGGTGCATAGTCTGGGTGAAATGCAGCATGATTTTCTCATGCCTCATGAACTTCCTCTTCTGTGAAACAGTTTTTGAGGGTGTGCAAGGGGCTCCTGGGGAGAGGGGGAATCTTTTCCTCTCCTTTTTGCTGATAGATACTGTTCCATTGGTGAAAGGGTTGAATTAGATACCACACCCTGACCTGCTTTGCAGGTTATTATGGCTCACTTAAAACTTGTTTAGTAGTTGAGTTGTTTATTAACTCCTTATGGTCAGGTTCATGTGATTTGCTGCAGCCTGCAGTGGCCCAAGCAAAGGTCACATATGTAAAATAGTGGCCTCACACATCAGGAATAATCATAGGTTATTTAATGTATAACAACCTATGGTAGATAATGGTTGATCTTAAGACACATTTTTTCATTATGTGGAAGGTGGCTTTTAATTTAGTTTACTTCATAATAGATCATGGATTTGGTTTAAGTGTGAACTTGGCCTTTGCATATTTGTGTTCATTTTAGACTTCATTTAAATCTGCCTGTTCTAAAAAAAGCAGTGCACTATATTTCTAGAAACATAATTCAAACTGAAACCTTGTGAGGTTTTAGGTCTTTGAAGATACAGCCTATATCCAGTGTACACATCTACACCTAAATAAAATATTTTTGATATAATGGTCAAGACTTGTGTTCCTTCTGTCACCATCCAGAGTGAAGGAAGGAGCAGGTTGTGAGGAACATAATTTGCATAGATTCAGTTGCAGTGTAAAACCCAAGTTCTTTGTTCAGTTTTATATCGTTGTTTTTGTTAAAGCACTTTTTGGGGTGACACGCATAGCAAGAATTGCTTAATATTTTGTTTTGTATTTTGTTTCCAGAAATGAAGACCCAGTCTGTCAACTGGAATATGCTTCAGGAAGATGACTTCACACATGTACAGCCAGATCAGTCTCTACCTGTGAAATGTGAATCTAAGAGGCTGGTATGTTTATTTTGTCATCATCTTCCCTGTTTTCCTTTACTGTTGATATAACAAGTATGTAATATGTCTTCTGCATGATATCCAAATGTGACTTGGTTGGCTCCATTTAGCCAGTTAGTAAGCTTAAAAAAGATTTTTTTACACAAATTGACGTAAGAAAAAGCAGTTGTTGTGGAGTACACACAGAAGGATGCTCGTGTGTGTGTGTCCTGCTCATGGGCTTCTCATAGCTATCTGTTTGTCCCTATCTGAACAGAACACTGAACTAGATGGGCCTTTTGTTAGATCTTGGTCTAGCTTTCCTAGGTCCTAGAACAATAATAATGAATCTATTCTTCAACAAGTTGACAAATACCAAAAGTCCTTAAATATCACCTGTGCAAAAAATCAAAACATAAGCAAAAGTGGAGTGCTCTTTTTCTTATTTACCATAGATACCCTCCAAATCTGCTATCTTTAATACCATATCAATTTGTATAACCCTCAAATGGCCCTGTAAAACTTTTTTGGTAATTGTCCAAATGTCTGTAGGCAGTACTATATACGGATCTTACTGTTTCAGAACACTAAGTCTAAGATACCAGTTTTGATAGCATTTGCTAAGTTTTGTAGGTTTGCAGACAGCATCATGATCCGACAGAAGTGCCTTCCCTTTAAAGTCCCTCCTCCAATTCCTGCACTGCTGTGGAAGATCTGTCCTCCAGAACAACTTTTCAGGAACTTGTGGGGACAAGGAGGAGAAGAAGCCTATGCAAATCATTCCTCCCATGGCTTAAACAGGAGTTCTTCTAGCAAGAACTCTGTATCCAGGCCTATAGCTATTTCAGTATGATTAACAGTGACCATTGTTGGATACCCATCTGACAACCTACCAACCAGCAGATGGGGGACAGAAAGCCTTAGATTCTTGTGATGGGGTTGTAGGGGAGGGGTGATTGAAGCAGCTAAAGCAGTCTGGAGTGGGCATGTCAGAGGAGTCTGTTCTGTGCTTCTCATAGTCATCATGTCACCCCTCTAGTGATCTTCCTTTCCCCACCTGAGTTCTTAAAAAAAAGTTGAATGAAAGCCATCAGTCTCACTTCACAAGAGGTACAAGTCCATCATGTTATTGGAACATACATGGGGATAGCGGGGCTGGAACAGACTGGGTGAAGTAAGGCATATTTGCATGGCAGTACTTCCCTTCTTCCTAGGTTTTTTTGAAGCTTGCCTGATTAAAGGAACACAAAGCATAATTTTCCCCTTTTCTCTTCTTTAGAATGACATTAAAAGTGGGGAGAACCTATGCAAAAATCCTGAGACTTGCACATTCACATATTCTCACAGAGCTTTTGGCATTTGTTTTTTTTTAAAGCTGTTTAGAGGTTTGGAAGAGGTGGCAATGAGTGCAGAAATTAGTAATTAGCCATAGCTGCTAAGCTAGGCTCTCAAGCAATGATATGTATGTGTAATTTGGAATGAGACCCTCAGAAAGTGCAGCTTCTAAATGAACATACACAGAGGAGGTCAGTGTAAATATTTTAAAGCAGCATTTTAAAAAGTTATATCCTGCTTTTCCACAAAGGAAAATGTTCTCAAGGCAGCTAAGAACAAAAAGAACAAAAATTAAAATAGAATACTTTGTTCAGACAAATATAAAATTACATTAAAATACTGTTTAAACGGACAGTGCAATAATAAAATGGCACCCAACCCAACAAACCGACTTACGTGCTAAAGGCTGCCTGGCCCTACACACACTTCTATGTGAGCAAGTGAACTTTCCAGTAAGCTGGTTCCTAATCCATATAGAGCTTTATAGGTCATCAGCTCTGTAGACCTTTGGGTATAAGCTATAATTGTAGAACTGACCATTGCTTTTCCAGCCTTTACAGGGCATTAATTATCTTTGTCAAATGAGCCTACTTTTTATGTCAATTATTGCAGCTGAGATCAAGAAAGAGCACTCAATTTGAGACCTTGACGGCAGAACAACTTTGTTTAATGATCAAGGTAAATATGAAAAACTTTAGCAAAAGAAGGGGGATGATGACAAGGTATCTTGAATGGCATTTTCTATGTTGATGTATCTTTGTACATGAACCAGGCAAAATAGGATGTAAAACAAAAGCTGAGTAAAACATAGAAGCCTATTTGTAAGAGAAATGGAATATAGATTTTTAAGCAAGCAAATATAAGCTTATTTTAAATAACTTGGTGGTAGCATCTGTTCATCAGGGTTCTGCTCAAAATGCTTCTCTCAGCAGAAGTTGCAGGTGGTGCTTTTTGCCAGTTTTCCCAAAAACACCCCTTCTCACCTTCTATTATAGAGTATCTCCCAACCTACTCAAGTAAATCTGCAAGCAAAGGGAGAAACTGACCAAAATGATTTTTTCCCAAGGCATGTAAAATCTCCAGAAATTTTGAAGCTATAAAAGTTTACTTGTCCTTCAAGGGGGGGTGGGGGGTTGGTTGCAGATAAAAATATGTTAAGGAAATTAAAATTACAGAATTAGCTTCAATTACAATTTTAATGTCAGTTTCAGGAACATAAATTGATTGTATGACTTGGGCTGCTTAAAAAATTAATATATTAATTAAATATAATTATTTAGATAAAATGGAATTTATTATTTATTATTTAGCTTGCATAAATACTACAGCCTGTATACGTTAAGTGATCGATGGGTAGCGGGAGTTCTTCCTTCCCTCAGAATTAATTTAACAGTTTTCCTGCCCTGTATGTTTTAGCTCACTGTGAAGGTTGAGGGTTGATTTTTGACGCTGACCAGCTGCTTACTGATAATTCTATTATAGTTTACAAAGGGACTGATGATGTTGTTATGAAATTGCCGTTATATCCCACTTTTTTCCCCTCTTCTGAGGAACTCAAAGCGGCTTACATGGCTCCATTTTATCTTCACAACAACCCTGTGAGGTAGATTAGGCTGAGTAACTGTCCTAGAGTCATCCAGTAAGCTTCATGGCTGAGTGAGGACTAGAACTTAGATCTTCCAGGTCCCCAACTCAGTGCTGAGCTATGTGGAGAGCATAACTTTCAGTGTGAAGATACAGTATATATGAATGTTTCACTTTGCAGTCTCATTGCAATGTGAGCTAAAGGCATGCTAGTGAAAAGGATAACAGCTTGTATCCTTCCTTCTGCCGTCCAAGGTGTGTAGATGTGTGCGCACACATGTGCACACAGAAAAGTAATGTGTGTTACTATGCACCTGCCAGAGGTCCCCAGTAACAGTAGGTACAGGAGGTCTAATTGCAGAAGACTTTTCCCTATACGTCGTGACACTGCAATCTATTAAGAAATATTGGAAGAAGATAACAAACAGCATCAGAGAAATTACAGGCTGTGAGTTGCAATTAACCCTGACAACTATACTGCTGGGTGATATTAAAGATCAGATCCCTAGAGATTTGGTGATGAGGGTGAGTTTTATCTGAATAGCTGCAAGAATCCTCTTAGCAAAAGATTGTTGATGAATATAAATCCCATATCTGTTGCAATGAAAAAGGAAGATTTGGTCTGCAGTGGTGATAAAGTATCAGGTTATAAGATGAGACAGTAAGAAAGAAGGAGCTCAATCCAAACTTCTCCAAAAAGTTGGATACCATTTGTTATTATTGGAATATGTTCTAGCCCAGTGATTTAGCAGCTATAGATATACTACATATGTATTAAGTTGAAATGTTGTAACTACCTTGAATAAATGTATTGGGATTCAAAATTGGAAAAGTACATAACATAAAAAACCCTCAAGAAGCTCAGGGAACAATCCTGAACTGTGTGGGATGGAGCTATAGGGCAGGGTAAAATTGGCCAAAATTGAGCAGGGAGTGTCTTTCAGGAAAGTGTGGTAATAGTACATAGTGTACCTGCAATTAAAGTTACAAGATTGGGTTGGTTGGTTATACTGATTTTAAGATCTTTTGACTGCCCCATCTAGTTAAAAAATGCCTGCATGTGGCACCTGAGAAATGGCTTTCTTTAGAATAATGCCTTTTCTAAGAAGGCAGTGGCTGTGACTCCCACAGGCATCTAAAAAGGTTTTGTTTGCCTTCAGAAATTATTGCTGTGCAGATCAAATGAGTTAAAACATATATGACAGCCATAATTTATTTAACTGGGTGGCAAGTTCAATATTTATTTATTTATTTATTTATTTATTTATTTATTTATTTATTTATTAAAACATTTTTATGCCGCCCCATTCGCCGAAGCCTCGGGGCGGCTTACAACAAAAAATTAAAATAACATTTTAAAATATATACAATAAAATACAAATATATAATATAAAACATACACTATAAAACAAGCCGCCCTGGCCAAATAAAATTCAATAATATTAACATTTAAAATACTGCTTAAATAAAAAGGTCTTCGCCTGGCGCCGAAAAACAAATAACGACGGCGCCAGGCGGACCTCTCTGGGGAGCGCATTCCATAACTTAGGCGCCACCACTGAGAAAGCCCTCCTCCGAGTAACCACCCTCCTAACTTCTTCCATGGAGGGCTCCCGGAGAAGGGCCTCTCCCGCCGATCTCAGGGGGCGGCTGGGCATATAAGGATGTAAGTGCTCCTTCAGGTAACCAGGACCCAAGCCGTTTAGGGCTTTATAGGTCATTACCAACACCTTGAATTGGGCCCGGACTTCAATGGGAAGCCAGTGATGCTGACGGAGAACTGGAGTCATGTGAACATAACGTCCAGTCCCCGTCAGCAGCCTGGCAGCTCTATTTTGGACCAATTGAAGTATCCGGACCGTCATTTTAATTAGTATTTGTAATGAAAACTGTTCTTGTACAATATTGAATGAAATATTCTTTTTTTAGGAATCATCACAAAATATAATTGAAGATAAACTGAAGATATTTTTGTCCTATACTCAGAGGACAGACTTCCAAGCATCAGTTGGATATGTAGTTTCAGCTCTGGTGAACAGGTGTAAAATGGAGACATCATTTTATCCTCGCAGTTGCCTCGTGGAACTGGTTCAGACACAAGGCCTCTCTTACAGGTGATGAACGTCTCACATTTTCTAATAAAACATAAAAAGGCCTTCTTGGGCAGTTTTGACTCCCAGGAATTGATATGAACTTGTGGTATTCAACTTTGAAAAAATGTTGTAAAAGGAAAAGTTACTATTTAGCAAATTACTTCAATGTGACAGGTTCACTGTTTATTCTGTGCCCCAGTATGTGCCCAGAGTTGATGGCCATTGCCTTGGAGAAAACAGATGTACACTTGTTACAACTGTGTCTACAGCAGTTTCCTGATATCCCTGAAGAAGTTACTTGTGCTTGCCTGAGGACATTTTTGAGGTAAGTCAAAAGCATTACTGTTTGTTCTTACAAGAGCAGCAAAATTGGTAAAGATTGCCATGCCACAGTTATCCTGTGAGGTGGACTACAATTCTGCTTAGTAGATTCGTTTCACTACCCGTTTCCTTTTGATTCAGGGTAGGGTTAGGATTATGAGCTGCATGCCCTGGAAGATACAATGTTCATCTCTCCAGACAGACTGTCAGCTTTCTGCCTGCTTTCCTTTAATTACAAATAGGCAAACACAGATGAGTCCAAATGGTAGGGCGGTTTGCTTGCCAGAAACTCACACTCAAACCTCAGGTTCAGTCTGAAAGAAGACGGTTGTTACATGGGTGAAAGGGGAAAATTGCACAGGTGCTTGAAAATAAACAGGAGAGACCTTACCAGTCTCTGCTAAACTGTTAAAGGTAACTACTCACAATGTAGGGGTCATCTGGAAAGTTGCAATATGCAGAGCATCTTTGGATGGTCAGAGGAAGAGATGTCAAGAAGCACTAGAGTGAAGAACAACAATACCCCTCTCTTACTGTATTTTAGTGTTCACCAGGAGCCATGCATGGGCACACATGCAGACATACCTTCCACATGTACCTCCCTTGCTATTGCAAGCTTGGGGACCACAGCTTGCACAACCCTTGTCTAGGAGGGAGACTAAAGCATCCTTGCTTTAAAGAAAGAGACATTGAAGAGTAGCTCCTCGCCACTTCTGTCTGTACTGACCTTAGATCACTGCTTTGGTAAATAGTAGAAATGGGTGCAGCCTTGCTTGCTTATTTTTCTCATGTATGAAAGCTGTTTAAAGTAGATACTGTTCTAGCTTTCATTGCTTTTGAGATTTTTTTTTTGTCCACTAATATTGACATAGTCTCTAATGAGTTGTTAATTTTCTAAGCATGAAACTGCAAATTCTTTCTTTTTTAGATTGTTTTCTTTATTTTTTTAACTTTATTAAATCACTTCATAACAAAAAAATAATCACATTTCTAACATACATAAAATTATACAATACAAATAAAAGAAATACAATTAACGTTATAGTAAACCATGATAAAACAGTGCATCGCACCATCAGGACCTTTGGTTTCCATATTAAATTGTTTACTCTTTCAGGAGGCCTGGCCCCTTCCAAAACTGCAATAAGTCTTGTGAAGTTTCCCAGTCTTTCCTTTTTATCAATACATACTTAATAAATGATCCCCAAATGTCATCAAAATTATTTTTATTTATAAAGTCTTTTTCACTTTAATATCACAAGTTAACTTGTCATTAATAGCTATATTCCAATCATCTCTAAACCAATTCCTTAACTGATAATCATGTTTTGCTTTCCAATTCTTTGCTGTAATTAATCTCACAGCTGTTAGTAAGTTTGTTACTACCTCTTTAATATCCCTTCTCTGTTGTTCTCTATCAAATATTGACAGTATGATTCCTTTTTTAGATTGATTGACTCTAGAACAACTGTTTGTGTGCACACGCGCATGCACATATGTGTACATGTGTGTGTCCGAAAAATCAGGCAGAGTAAATTAACTGCATGGTGATTTTTTAATATTCAGGCATCTATAGAATTCAGTTTTGACTGCCATAGGATATATATCAGCACCCATTTAACATAAAAATACTTCCATGCATGCAAGTGAAGTTCTTTGGTCTGCCTTCATTGCAAATAACCTTTGCCTTTACTGAAAGATGTGTTTTTTTCCACAAATATAATCAGTATTATGGACATTGCTTCTTTTTTTTTTTTTTTTTTTTTTGCAGCATTGGTGATGACTGCCTTGAAGCAATGAATGTGAATTTAGATTCTGTACCAAGCTGTGCTCATAATGCACACAATAGTAAAACAGAAAAACAGTCTAAAATTGTACAGAATGGCTTCAGTTCTGAACTCATGGAAGAGGATAGCTGCGACACACAGTTAAATCTGAAATCTGATACAGTGGACACAAGTGAAATATGCCCTGTTGGACCACAAAAGGCAGCATTGCTGTATCCTTCGCACAGTTTTTTTAAAAAACAGGGTATATCAGTGGTATAAATGACAAAGGGTAAAACTAAATCAGCTTTCCCCCACTTTGAATCTATTCAGTGTTGTATTCTGAGCAAAAAAGGCGATCTGTAGATTCATTCCCTTGAACTGGTATTGCCGCACACCCTCAATACTGCTATGAAGGCATGCCATGGATGGGACTACTAAAGCAAGGCTGCTTGTGATACCCGTCTCCTACAATGATGGCAGAATCCTATCACATTTGGAAATTTCTTGCTGTGGTTTTGTTTAACATGAGAGCCTCTGTCTAGGAATAGAGGCTATTGATCTCAGAGCACGCTGAGATGGTAGGAAGCCTCTGTGGTCCATGGTCAACAGTGATGGGAGTCCCAGCATCTAGAAGGTCATAGAGTCACTCATTCTTGCCTTAGAAGGGAAATTAGGCTGCAGAAAGTTATCTTGAGCTGAAGATTGCTTCCCTGTATCCTGCGGTGATTTATGTAGTGCCTTCTGACAGTATCCTCTATCTCTCCATATTAAAACAGGGAGTGTATGGGAAGTTTTGTGGACTGTACAGCTTTGCCAAAGGTAGCAAATAATGTTTACTAGAGCTACGCTCCATCTGGGTCCAGGGACCTACCTAGGTTTATCTTTAGCATGCACAATCAACTCCAGGGCTACCTCCTTATTCTGAGGTGCTTGCAGCCTTGTGGCCAAGCTTGCAGGAAGGCAACTTGTTTCCACAAGAATCAAAAGTATGTATGTATGTATGTATGTATGTATGTATGTATGTCTGTATTAAAAGCTTTTCTATCCCATGCCCTACAATTGTCTTGGGATGGCTTACAATAAAAAAGTAGAATAAAACAAACCCCACAGCACCTGACCATTAAGATACTAAAACCCCAGTTAAAATCAATTAAACATTTAAAAAGGGAAAATAAAAAGGGGTTTGCCTGATGCTGAAAAGAATATAACATCAGCGCCAGGCAAACCTCTGGGGGAGTGTCTTCCATAGTCAGGGTGCAACCACAGAGAAGGCCCTCCTTCAGGTACTTTCCCTTCTAATCTTCAAGGATTGCTCCCAAAGCAGGACCTCCACCTCATATCTCAAGGGGTGAGAGGGCACATAGGGAAAAGGATGCTCCTTCAGGTATCCCGTGTAAGGATGCAGTTGATGGATCAGCTGAAGCTGAAGGAAAGTGCTCATTGCCACCGCTGCCACCTGGGACTGCTCTCAGTTGGGGAACACTCCCAAACTATGAACCCTATCCTTTAGGGGCAGTGCAACCCTGTCAAGGACAGGGTTAAAATCACTTGCCTGGAAGGCTGAACCACCTACCAACAGGACCACCATCTTATCTGTATTAAGTCTCAACTTAATGGCCCTCATCCAGCCCATTATTTCAGCCAGGCATCAGTTAAGGACAGCCACTGCCTCACCTGGACTAGATGTAAAAGAGAGGTAGAGCTGGGTGTCATCAGCCTACTGATGACTCCACAGTCCAAACCTCCTAGCTGTTTCATGTAGATGTTAAAAAGCACCAGGGGGGGGGGGTTAAAATGGAACCCTGCGGAACTCCATGGCACAGAGCCATAATCCCCCAGCAGTCACCTTCTGGAATCAGCCAGACAGGTAGGAGTGGAAGCACGGCAAAGTAGTGCTACCAACTCCCAATGCAGCTAGCCTGTCCAGAAGGATACCATGGTCGATGGTATCAAGCTTCTGAGAGGTCCAGGAGAACCAACAGAGACACACTCCCCTGTTCCGCTTCCTGCACAGGTCATCCTACAGGGTGACCAAGGGAGTTTCATTTCCATAGCTGGGTCTGAAACCAGACTGAAATGGGTAAAAGACAAGCAGTTTCCTCCAAGAGCGCCTGGAGTTGTCCTGCTGCCACCCACTCAAGCACCTTGTCCCAAAAGCAGGATATTGGCCACCAGCCTATAGTTGGCAGCCATTTCCAGGTGCAGAGATGCCTTCTTTAGGACAGGCCTGATCACCTCTTCCTTCAACAGGGCAGAAACCTGGCCCTTCCTCAGAGAGGTGTTGATGACCTCCTGGACCCAGGTACTTATCCCAATTTTGGCTTTGATGAGCAGCCGCAAGGGCAAGGGTCCAGTAGACAGGTGGTGGGTTGGACCAATCCAAGCATCTTGTGCACATCCTCAGGCTGCAACAATTGAAACTCATCCAATAAAGGTGGACCAGACAGCGCTCTAGACACTCCCCATTCTAGGTCCATATCAGCTGTGGAGTCCAGCTCGTGGCAAATCTGAGTGATTTTATCCTTAAAGTGCTGGGCACAGTTGTCACAGCAAGCTACGGATGGTGCAATAGGAACCTTTTTAGGGCCAGAATGTAAGAGGCCATGCACCACCCAGAAAAGCTCAGCTGGACGGCACTGTAAGGATGCAGTGGAAGTGAAGAAGAATTCCTTCTTCACCACCCTCACTACCACAGCAAAGGCTTGATAATGAGCTCTAAATTGTGATGGTCCCGGGATTTCCTCCACCTGCACTTTAGTCATCTCCCAGCCTGCTTTATCACCTGCAGCTCAGGCATATACCATGGTGCCGAGCAAGCGCTGCATGACGGGAGAGGATGCTGAGGAGCGATCATGTCAATTGCCCTGGTCATTTCCACAGTCCACAAATCAACCAGGGTATTTAGAAGTTGTCAGGGCATATTCTTTTTTATAGTGGACAAGAAACAAAAGTTGGCCACCTCGCCTTTGTATTTGGATTTTCAGGAAATGGTAGATGTATTTAGAGGTTTGCTGTCCACAGTTAATCCTGCTTGACTTCTGCAGTTGTTTCCCTTTGAGGACTATTCATCTTGGGAAATAAAAAAAAATTGCACTGGGTGAGAGCAGGTGAATAGAGGGTGAGGCACAAGGGTCATGCCGTTTTTGGTCAAAAACTGAACACTCAGCTGAATAAAATTTCACTGCTGCATGTTGCTTGTGTAAATCAGCCATCTCAAAATAGGCAAATGAGTTGAAAGAGTCTCCAAAAATCCTCACTGAAGCCAATCACAGCCTCTCACAACAACCCAGCTGTGTATACCGCTGCAGATGGGTTCCCAGAACACCCACCTAGCAGGTGACGCCCGCACTACAAGGGTCTTGCCCTCCAGAAGAGAATTCCTGTTTTGGTGGGGGGGATTCCCTCTCATACATGCAAATTCCCTCTCATACATTCAGTTTCCCCCATGCACAGCATGAATGTAGCTGAAAGATGATCATGGTTCCTTTCTTCCTGTCCACGATTTTCTTCTCCCTCAGTCCTCCAAGTGGTATCCCAGGAGACACTGCAGGGAGGAATGAGACTCCTTACTTTGACAGACGTGATCGTAAATCTCAATTGTCCAGCAGTGTCTGTGACACAAACAGGGTTCATGTCTTGAAGGACAGGAGCTGGGCAGGTACCCTCCCCTCCTGCCCCAGAGGGAGCTGCGTGAGCGGGAAGGGTTGCCCAGTGCACACCCAGGCAAAAGGGGGAAATCCGCTGGGCAGTGCTGTGCAAGGAGCAGCACTGCTCTGCTGATTCCTCCTCTGCCCCTTTGCATGCTTCAGAGCAATATTCCTTGAGCACATGAATGAGCCAGCAGCAGGGGTAAGAAGCAACTGGGCGGCAGTACCCAGCTGGTGACGCTGTGTCTCAGTGGATTCACCCGCTGTCCCCTTTTCTTCCTTTGTCTTGGCAAACCAGAGTAAGAGAAGGGAGACCAGTGCCACCTCCCCCTCATTACTGCCACCCAGTTGCTTCTCAGCCCAATGGTGCAGGGAGTGTCACTCTAGCACACTCGGGGGAGATCATTTGAGTGGTGCTGCTCTTCTCCCAGGGCCAACGTGCCCCAAAGACGATGTTTAGGGTGGGAGAATCAGGGATGCCTCTGACAGTTCCGTCAGATGGCAGCTGTCAGTAGCTCTCTCTGGTTAGCTGCTTGGCAAGACTACCAGCAGGCCATTCTTGCAAAATGGCTCATGGTTCTTGGCCTTGGTACTGTGATGTGTTGTGTGTTTTCCAGTTTGGAAGATACAACAAGAAATTGTGGTACCATGAAACCATTAAAAAGACTGTTGTTTCTGTTTGTGGTTCCTCAAAACCAAACATAATATGCTGAAATAGCACTACAGGGATCAGAGGATGTGACAAACCAAAAAAGATTAAAAAAATACTGTAGCTTGTTGTATTGTGTGAACCTGCTCATTGTGTTTTTTCTGGCTGAGAATTGATAAAAGTTTTTCAAGGACCAGCAGTAAAGGATGTTCATATGTGGAACATTATCCCTTACAGGATCAACAATCAAAGGTTGTTTTTCTCTGGCCAGTAAAAGAAATATGGCAACCAGGAAACATTTAGTTGAATGCAGTGACTTGAATCCAAGTTATCTACAACTTGCTGAATGAAATGAAGTGTAATAAATATATTCATTAACTTTAAGTTGATAAAATTTGGTTTGAAATGTTAGTTAATTTTTATGCTTTTACTGTTCTTTATTTTATATTTTATATCTTATTTTATTAATTGTTGTATACCACCCAGAAAGCATCAACTATTGGACAGTACAGAAATAAAATTAATAATGGTGCTGTTGACAAGACACTTTCGCTGAAGAAAAGGCAGAATGGGATTTTTTTTCCAACTCCCCTTGTGCATCTTGAAAAGCTGGTATAGAGGGCTGGGGGAAATCCAAAACAATATGGGATTTGCTGTGGGGGAAACTGCAGGGATAAGGAGGAGTCTTCTGCACCATTCCTCCAATAGATACCTTGGCTGGATCTCAGCCTCTTCTCTTAATGAAAGGAACATTCAGGGATCAGCTCCTTTTGTTAACCCTTAGTTTTTTTAAGGATGTTGCTTTTGGAACCTTTTGAGGAAAGGGTTGGATAGAAATCTCAACACACATTAATCCTTGACACTATTACCTGAAACTTCAGAAATACCATTCTTCGTTCAGCATACAGTGAAACATTTCTTTTGCTTCATTTGAAAGATCTTTCTGCTGAACAAGTTATTGTAAGTATTGGCCTATCTCTTCAGGACCTAGTAACTGTTATTTTTGCAAAAGAGCACTGATTTTGATCTTTTATTGGCCAAATACATTGCCACGTCAATACCTTGTGTTTTTTAAGCATTAACTCGATTATCATTGGATTTTAACAAAAAAAAACACTGGCGATGGCCTTTATCAGCAGTCATGTTATGACTAGATCATATTGTACATTACTGTGAAAACAAATGTGTCTGTAATTATCCACTGAATAGTCTTTGGTAATGGTAAATTTTAAATTTCAGATGCCATGCTAGTCTTTTAGTATGTGTACATTATAAAGTTTTCCATCTAGTGCTGTTATGCAGATTCTTAGACAGATGTCATATAAATGAGGAGTGAAGAACAGAATTACTATTAGATTGTTGGATCTTCAGAAGCTTTACTTCTCTGCAGTGCAGGCAGCTATGTACAAGCCAGATGCAGATTCATTGAGGTCTGAAACTGATCAGTGTAGTAAGGCAGGCTTGTATCAGCACTTGTCTTTGGCTGGAAAATTATGATGTGGTGGTTTATTGGTATACTGAATTGAGTACACGAGATGAGTAATTCTTTTTAAACCAGCTATGCATTGGTTTGTAAATACAGATTTACAACAAAAGAAGGTCATATGCTGAAACACAGCAATTTAAAATCATTATCCTTCTCTTTCTTCCTAGTTATTTCTCCGATATTTGCAGTACCTGCACATGAAATGCAGTGAAGAAGCTACTACAGACCTATCTGGAATATTTTCTGTGACCATAAATCAGGTAAAAAGGACAATATTAAAACTGTTCCTGTGGCACTGACTTTGTACACAGTTACCAAAATATGTGGCAGTTAATGTGTGTTTAGGAGTAGAGGTTTTATTACCTGTTCATTATGAAATGAGTGTGGTTGGAGTGGACACCTATAAAACTATGTCAGAATTCCATGGAAGAGAGAGTTTTGCAAGTTAACTCAGATGTGCATTCCCCCTCTCTCCACCTGGGGTTGCTAGGATTGGAGGGTACATTTTGTATGGCATAAAATCATAGAAACAATTGAGTTGGCAGGTTGCACACTGAATCTTCATAATTCCAAAAAGAAGTCTGAGCCACTGTCATGCATAATTGTTAAATCTTCAGTGGAATATGTTACTGTCAGCTGAAACTTTAAAGCTGGAATACTAACTGCATTTACAATATAATTCTTTCTGATTATTGAGACCAATTTGCACATAAATGCACTGAATATTTAAGAATGTCACACTGTAATGCTTATGCGATGCTGGTTCCATTCTCAGATCATGGACTGGATCTGCCTCCTTCTAGATGCGCACTTTACAGTTGTTGTGATGCTGCCAGAAGCAAGAGGGTTGCTTTCTAAGCTACACAAGTTTGTCAGAGCCCAAGTAAGTTTCCCTTCCTTTGATATTGCAGCTATAGAAACAGATTGGTCAAACTAAAGCACAACATAATTTTCCCTTCCATTTAAAAACCATAAATGTCATCCTTTGTCTTACTGCCTTTTTGAGGCAGTGACTATTACTTGCATTCTCACATGTGGTGCAGTCCTCATGATTATTTGCAGCCAAAATCTTTACTTTTTCTTTTTTAGGTACGTTTTTACTCTGAACTCAACAAGATTGAAGGAAGCTTAAAGCAGTTACAAAGGATACAGCACCCAGAAGATGGTTTATATTCCATTGAAATACTGAAACTAGTTTGAGCTTGGCTTATTTTCATCATAAAATTAATATGAATCTGTTACGGCTATTTTTTTCTTCCTACCCAGAGTCAAGAGCTCGTTTTTAATGCGGCATTTCTCATATTGCTGCCCAGGTGCAGCAGCAGTGCAGAATCTCAGGTTCCTGGGCCAAATCTGGCACTCTGAAGTTTGCCTGATGGGTGTCCCCCTTTCCCCAGCCTCTAACTGTTGAGTGGTTTATCTGGTTTTACGTAGTTTTTCCCATTCTAAAAGCTTACAATGCCTCTTCTAAGGCTTAGTTACTAGCAGTAAGGTTTTAAAGCTACAATATGTTTTGTAGCTTGTCCCCTGTCCCTGTTGCCTTATGCCCCACGAGAATGCAGGTCCTGAGACCTTCTCTCTGATCTTCGGACTGAAAGAGGTTCTGCATCCCTTAGTCATGGTTCCCTGTAATCAAGTGATGACTGTACCATCTTAGCTGAAAGCCCTGTACATATACCAGGACTTGAGTTTTTTAAGTACAGAAAATATAAGGGGGCATTCAGGGAAAGACGTAGGCAAATCTTTAAAATAGTTCTATCTTCTTTGCAATTACAGCTTGTCTGTTCTGTAGACTTAGGGTAGCTTGTAAACAAAAGCAGCAAAACTAAATGACAACTCTGCTGCTAAGTTCTACGTGGTATTAAAATTGTTGGTAACTAGTGTCATCAACTTAGTGCTGCACATACAATGCAGTTATATATGCAATTTAATTGACCTCTCTACTTCCTACAGCCTTGCTCAGAAAAGGTCTTGGAATATTTCTGCCCAGGTACAGCAGCAGTTTCAGATTGATTGACTGATTGATTGATCAATTTAAAGTTGTATTCCGCCCACTACCAAATGGTATCGAGACGGTCTTGCAATTAAACAAGATAACAAAGAACAGATAAAGATCTGTTCTCTTACAAAGAAAATTCCAGAGAGCAAAGACCACAAAAAGTGCTTCAGTCCATGCCTTAACTAATCATACTTGCTGGTGGAACAGCTGTTGCAAAGCAGGACAACCATAGTAGGACCACCATAGCAAAGCAGAAAGGACTTCACAGGCTTGTATGGGGAGAGCCATTCCTGAAGGGACTATTCAAAGCATTAGGAACCATAGCTTAAGTCTTATCCTCTGTCATCTTAATTATCAAATTAATATTTGATGTCTGCTTACTAATCAGTCTCCTGTTTACATCTTGCAGGCAGATGGCACATTCTGCTCAGTGTTGGAAAAAATCACAGTAAAACAGTGTTGTGCCAGCAGATAAGGAGATAATAGAAGCCATACTTAGGTCTTGGTGAAATCAGGCTGTAATTTTATTTAAAGGTTAGGGTGTTAAGAAGACAAGAGACTCGTGTTGTAATGCGCAACTTCTCAGGTATTGAAATCTGAAAGGGGGACAAAAAAGATCCATCCCTGCTCCCTTTGTCTATTAATCTGTCCCTGTTGTTGGCCTAGTTTCTATGACCAAATTCCCCAATATGGTCATCTACAGCTAGTTGTGCCAATAAGCCAGAATTCTTTTTCTACAATCAAGTAATAGTTATAATCAATACAAATAAAACCACTAAGCTAGAAAATGATACAGTGACACATAGCAATAAGAACAAGGGAAGCCTATCACTGTGGAGAGCCAAACCAAACCATCCTGTTTTCCATGACCAGTTCATTGATTGGACAAAGATCCTCCCTGGCCCTCTCAGCTGCTGGCCAGTTGTGATCCAAAGTGAGATTATAATAGCAAGTAAATCACACTAGCATTGACTGGAGGGTGGAAAAGCTTTGCTGTTGACAAAAGTTTGGATGTGTTAAATTATAGATACTACAGTCATTTCTAAAAAGATGCTCTAACACCCTTCCACATGTTGGCTGGGCATGATGAGAATTGTAGTTGTGCATATTTGGAAGGCACCAGATTAGGGAACCTGGCATATATATGCGCTGGATAAAACATATTTTATCCTTTCAGCTAGCAAAAATCTGTTTCCTGTTTACATCTTGCAACCAATCAGTACATTCACCTCAGGGTCAGACTTTTTAAAATGTTGAACTTGGTAGTATGTTAGATTTGCACCATGTTATGCACACTGCATGAGAGAGCCCGTGGACATAAAGTTTAATTATACTTTTAATGGTTGAACACAGAGAGTTGGAGGGAATCGTCTTGCTACCTACAGGATATACCAAAACAATATGTGAATATGGCCATAAAACATTCACAGGATGTGAATGTTCAGCATGCTTCAGTCTCCATCTCCTTAGAGTGATGTCTTATCTGCAGCAAAGTTTATGGAAATTCAGGAAACCCAATCATTGGACAGCAGAAGAAAGTTGTGCTTGAGTGGGAAAAATTGGGGATAATTGCCTAAAATTATATCCTATGTTTGAAAGTATGGTGCCATTGTCAACTTCCCTTTCATCAGGATAAATGTGTACCTGGTGCCAGAAATGTGATCAGCATGAAATCATCATGGAAACATTTTTATATATAACTACATCTCAAATGCACGACTCAGGTGTTTTATCACCTGAATATCAATAAGGTGCTGCAGTCTGCCTATCTTTGGGCACAATACTCAGTATTGGGCACAATACTCAGAAGAACTGTATTCCTTTTATGATGCAGAAAAGCAAGCTGTCTCTTCAGCAAACTTGATTAAGCAACTTAGAATCTGCATGTAGAGTAAATCACTGTTAAAATATGGGATATAAATGGACCCCTAACTATATCTAGCTTTTATACTATGGCATGATTTAACTCATCTCCTATTTGAAAGGAGGCATGCTAGTATTTAAGTATAAAACTCAGAAACAGGTTTCTAGCCACTGACAGATTGCATACATTCAAGTAAGACTATTTTATGTGCTCTATCAAAACCATAATTTGGCTTAAGTTCAAACTGAAATCGGGCAAAATGAAATGGCTCCATATACACTTGGAAATTAGATGTAATCAGTCACACATCCCATGTTATTTGGGCAATCAATACATTATTAAATGGTTGTGGTTTGGAGAAGCGCTGTTTATGCCTTACTCAGAAAATCTCAATCTGCTTACAAAAGTCTGTTTGATAGTTTGCAAATGCCTTATAAGACTAAGGTAATCATGACAAGACTCAGCTCCTGATTTTAATGTTACAAAATTTGTAGATAGTGTTCTTCAAGAGCCCTTGTTCTGCATTACAAGTATCATCAGTCTTCCAGCCAAGAAGCTTTGATTGCTGCATGAACTATCAGATAGGATCAAATATGTAGATCGTTGGTGAGTCATATAAAAATTAGAATACCTATGTTTCTTAGAATTGCTCAAATCTCAGAAGAACTTTTTAAATTTTTCCTGAGGAAGGCTAACTCTGAAATGAGGGGCGCAAGCTAACCAGAACAACAGAAAATGCTGTAGTTCATCCATTTCATCACATCTTGTACCCCTGTTCAATATGAACCATGGACCTAATATGAAAACAGAGCAGTAATAGATGTACATTGAAGATTGGTGGCATGAAAGGTTTCCTTTGGTATTGTGCTAAGATGCTGTGCCTCCTTTAGCAGGAAAAGGGTGGTTGATTCATAGTGGTTTAGCCAGCTTGTACAACCACATACAGATGGAATGACATAGCCATTACTGGCTGTGCACACAGCAGGAAGTCAGTGATGGTAAATCTTAAAGTTGAAATATGTTATCTCTGCCATCAATAATACACTGTCACTGTACTGAGTTAGAATTTCAGGGAGCTCAACACTTTCTGTGAACACAAGGGTAGGTATCTGAGTATGTATTTGAAGACAAATACATTGACAAACAACTGAGTGTATCAGAAGTTTGTATTGTTACCCATCTGTGTACCCTTGCCATCTAGAGGGAATCAGTTCCTACATTCATCATGTGGATAAAATTCATACAACTTCCATACATTAGTACAGAAAGAAAAGGGGTCATGTTGCATAAAAGCTGCTTGAAACTGGGCAGAGAAGCCATGGTGACTCATTTTCCTCACCCTCCATGTGCCACTTGTGTGCCATGTGATTTCCCTAATTAGCCCTGTAGTACCTGGCTTCCTGTTTCAGCTGAAGTGCAAAGGTGGGGTGACTTTAAAGCTCTCCCAGAACTCACAGGCACCGACAGGAGGGTTCTGGGCTAGTTTTGGAGCCATCCCCTGCCGTACAACTCAGCTTGGATGATGGGAAACAGTGTGCTGTGAAGGTAGTTGGGAAGTCATGACTGGCACATGGGACCATCTATGTCAGGCTTTGCGGATATTCTATCACTTGCATCCATTAGCTGAAAGAGCATGAAGTAATTTTCCATGTGTCAGCTGTGCCACAAAATGAACAAGCGGTCAATACAATCATGGCTGTGAGTGTGAAGCAGGCAGCCGTAGCGAGAAGGCACTGGCATGTGTGAGTACAATGTGCTAGGAAAGGCAACCCGAGCTCACATGGTTGTGTTGCAGGATGGGAATGTGCTTCCAGTGCCCCCACCCGCCCAGACGTGAGCAGCCATATCTTCTGTGTGATGAGAGGATCAATAGCCTTAATTTAACTAGTGTCCTTTCCACATTTTCCAATGTTGTGCTACAGTTCATGGCTATTTCAGATAGGAATTTAAGGGAAGGAGTGGGGAATCCTAAGATTGGGATTGTGAGGAGTTCCCAAGGGATCTCTCCAAGCTAGTAGACTGGACATCAAAATGGCAAATTCGGTTCAATGTAAGCAAGCCTAGAGTAATGCATGCTGGGGCAAAAAATCCCAACTTCAGATATGCACTGATGGGATCAGAACTTGCAGTGACTGAGCAAGAAAGGGATCTTGGGGTAGTGGTGGGCAGCTCAGGGAAAATGTTGGTCCTGTGAAGAAGGCAGATTCCATGCTAGGCATTATTAGGAATGGCACAGAAAATAGGACTGCCAAAATCTTACCTCCCTTACACAAATCTTCGGTGCAACTGCACTTCGAATATTATGTTCAGTTCTGGTTGCCTTACATTGAGTTGAAAAATACAGAAAAGAGCGACAAAAAGTATCGGGATGCTGGAGCAGCTCCCCTGTGAGGAGCGGCTGCAACAACTGGGGCTGTTCAGCTTAGAGAAAAGGTGAGTAAGGAGAGACATGGCTGAGGTGTTTAATATAATGTGCAGTGTGGAGGAGACGTTTTTCTTCCTCTCGCCTAATGCTAGAACCCAGGATCATCCCATGAAGCTGGTTGGTGGGAGGTTTAGGACAGATAAGAGGAAGTACTTCACACAACAAATAGCCAAACGGTGGGATCGACTGCAACACAAAGTGGAGTTGGCCACCCATCAGAACGGCTTCCAGAAAGGAGAAGATATGTTCATGAGGAAGGAGGTTACCGGTGGTTACTAGCCTTGCTGGCTCTGTTCTGCCTCCATTATCAGAGGCGGCGTGCCTTGCATACACCAAGGAGCTTGGGCAGATGGAGGTTGGCACCTCTCCTGCTTGAGGGATCCTGTTGGCAGCTGGTTTGCCATGTTGCATACAGAGTGCTGGATTGGATGGACCTTTGGTCTGATCCAGCCTAACTTTTCTTATGTTCAAGATCAGGAAGTGAGAGGGGGAGCCATTTCAAAATCGTATCTGTTTATGCATATACTGTGTCAAAACTGAATGAGTCTCTACTGTATAAAGCAAGCCACAAATCCAGATGCAGCTGAGGTAGACCCGATGCTTTATTATGTATTTGTTTTGGTCATAATGTGTTCTTTTATGAATAAGTGCTGTATAAGAAGGGCTTGCGCAGCAAAGAAGCTGCTACGATGAGCTTGTAGTACTCCTTTGGTTTTTAAATAACAATTCTCATGATTGAGGTTGAGGAGCCTGTATGGGTTGCTGTAAAATGGAACGTAATTTGTAGAAAGGATGGATTCAAGCCAGCCTCTTATTTTTAATTGCGCTGGTTGAAACTGCCTAAATTATTCTGCAACTGCCTAGTGTAGGAGTGTTGTACTATGAGCCAAGGCTGGGGGACAAATTGCTACCCACTCGCCCATATCTCTAAAAGTTATTCAGTAGTGAAAAGGGCATAAACATAAAGAAACAAAAGGCTGACAAATTCTGAAAGCAAACAAGCTGGAAAATATAAAAACCAAAAGCAGTTAAGATAAAAATTAACCTAGCAAATCTCTCACAGAATGCTTTAGAAATAGTACTGGCTGAGCTTTAGGAGTCTCTAAAGTGTATTGAGCAAAGCAGAACTTTGTAAATATATCTGGTTAAATGTTATAATCAAAAGGTCTAAGCATGAATATGTACAAAAGCTAAACTGAAATACAGAACAGTTAAAAGATTTTTTTTTCCAATGCTTTTCTGGGGTCAATAGCACAAGAGGCTTTCTCGTGAGCTCACGTGTTTGTACATTCATACGAGAAGTCTCCAGTCTGCTGCTCCGTCAGGCCCCCTGGCCCGCTCCAGCTGGTCGCTGCCCCAGCCCCACCCACTCTCTCAGCCCTGGGGTGCAGGGTACTCTTGAGCATCTTTCGCCCTACTGCAAAGGATTGAAATTCTTCCAGAGGCTTCTTCCAGGCGCAGGAAAGGGGGCAACACAACCCTATGGCCTCTAGAGCACCATAGGATTTTTCAGCATCTCCCCTCCCATGTCAGAAAAGCACTGCAACATCAGTGCTGGGCCTCTGTGCTCACAGCACCCTCCTTGCTGCGTATAGCTGGTGCAGAAAGAGCCAGAAAAGCTGGCTGCTCCCCAAGGTCCGAAGAGTGCCCTCCAAGAAGGGGTATAAGAGGCGGGGAGGGAAGGAGGCTGGCACTGCCGAAATAGGAGGTACCCTGGTGACATCTCAGCCTCCTGCTCTGGTGTGCCCAATTAGACAGTTGAAATGGGCTTTACAAGGTGGGAAGGGTGCCGTGGGGAGGAGTGCTCTTTACTTCCCTATTCCTTCTGCCTTGCAGAGGATGCCTGCAATACCCCAAGTTTGCAGGTCAGGGGCAACCTCACGGGAGTGCACCCTTAAACTACAGCCCTTTTGCCTTAAACTGCTCCTGTCGCTGGAATACAGCTTCTGAGAACGTCTCCAAAACTTGGGATTAAAGAGGCCCCCCATGCTTGGTACAAGCAGTCAATTGATCAGATTGGCTAGTTTCTAATTTTACTGATTTCTTATATCTTTTTTTGTTTGTTTTAAGCATGTATATACTGCACCTTCAATGACAGGATTCCCAGGTGTGCTTTACAGATATAAAACACATGATAACATCACAAATATGAAGAGCAATGACAAAACAATTCCTATAGGATCTGAGCAATGGACTGCAATCCTATACATGTTTATGTAGAAGAAAGTACCACTGCTTTTATTGGGACCAAGGGTTCTTTCAGACAAGGCTTTTATTGAGCAATTGCCCTGTCTCACAGAATTGTATGGTAAAATGCAGATGAAGACATTGTATGGATCCCACATTTTCAACCTAATTCTTCCATGTTTTTTTCTTTCTGGGAAAAAGCTGTTCAGGAGGAAAAGTGAGAAAAGCTGCTTAATGCCTTTTGACGGATAGTGGTAGGAGCTCTGTGTCTAGCAGCAAGCTAACTCCAGGGTAAATGTTGGTAGGAGTGCAGCCTAATAGGCCTGCAAGAACAGAATGGATTTACCACATCTGGAAAGGGTTATGTAGATACCAGGTGAGCCTCCTTGAGGACAGAATTACACAGCAGGGTAGGTGGGGCACCATACCTGGAACCAGCCAGCTGCCAGAGGCGGCTGCTTGGCCACTAAACAGAATGCTGGACCAGGCAGACCTTTGATCTGCTCCAGCAAGGCTGCTCTTACGTTCTTAAAAGATGTATCCCCATTCTGCACTTGCCTAACTTCAAATAGGGGCAATACTCACAGGAGACTTCTGTAAACCAACAGCAGATCGGCTTCACTCCTGTGGGATCTTTCTTTGTTTTTAATAGCACCCCAAGACTTGTCAGCCAGACTGATGCAAAAGACAGACACTTTGATTAAAGATTTCCGAGTCACTTAAACACCCACTTCTGATTAAACTTTCAGAAGTATCACTGAGGGCAAAGGGAAGTCATTTTATTGCTGTTATTGCTAAAACAATAAGTCAGAAATCCTTGTCTATCTCGTCCAGGTCATCAAGAGTTCTAGCAGTAGTTTCAAATTTACATTTTGTTCACCTCCGTTGCAAACAACCTTAGTGAAAGGCAGGTTGCTAGGGGATCAGCTCCTCCTTCAGATATCTAGGTCCCAAGCCAGGGTAGGGATTTAAAAGATAAGCTTGAGCACTATTAGAAAACCAGTTCAATTCACACACTGGCACAAACCATTCCTAATGCCTGATTTCAACAGGGGAGGCTGGTTTCTCTTAAGTCAGTGGGGCTCCTTACTGCAGGTTTTCAGAGCAGTGCTCCATGGTGTTATAGCTATTTGGGGAATGGAGTTCACCACCATGGATAACTCATATCAAGGTCAAAAATAAAAACTGCAGTGAGCAAAGAGCCCCACTGACATCGGAATCTTTAGCTTTCCCTGGGTTGCTCTTAGTAATCTAGCAATTGTATTCTGCACTAGCTGCAGTTTCCAAACCCATACAACCTAGTAGCCTGGGATGAGAAAGTTTGCTCCAGAGCAATCATCTCAATTGCCCATCATCTCCATAGGACTGCGGTTTTGATAAGAGCACCTGCCATTCCAACTCAAAGCAACCACCCAGGATCCAATGGTTTCCTTCAGCTGTGGAGGCGAGCAGTCACTACCTGTTTACACCCCACCAGAGATGTGTCATCATGATGACAGAATTAATGAAAACCCCATGGTGAGGCTTTTCAGTCCAGCAAACAAAACCAGATCAAGATTGTGACTCACTGCAAGGGCTGAGTCTGTGACAAATTGGGACAGTTTCGGTGGTTACCATGAGCAGACCCAGCCATGGCAGCCACAGCATAGCTGTTGAGACAATAAGCCTGAGTTACTAATGTTGGACCTGCAGACGCTCTGTCAAAGGCTCAGGCAGGAAAACTGTGTGGTGGACCTACACCCACAGAATTCCTGATCAGTGCAAAATACAATTTCTCTGATTTATCTTACATACATGTCACCTGGAAGTGCAATGTTTAAAAATATCCAAATACAATAAGCCTTACAGCCTCTGAGACAGACCAGCTAAAAAAAGTAACTTAGGCTTCAAACCTTGCCGGAAAGCCTTGCATACTGAAAGATTAATCAGCATGCTTCAAATCCCTTTGAATACATATAATGCATATCTTTATAGAGGACTCTTTCATTAATCTGCTTTTACTTTTTTAAATATCTATTGTGACGCCTGCCCAGAAGAGGCATTCCCTGGCTTGCTCTGCAAAACTGATAGCCCCGAAATCAGAGTTAATGTTCTGGGGCAGTATCCAACAGTGTCAAACGGTGCACAAGGAGAATGTTATTGGTTCCTACATGTGGCCCCTGGGAACAGATTCTAGAATGGATCTGGTCCTCAGGCTGAAAGAGGTACAGCTCTGTGCTAGGGTTGCCATCTCTCTAGATTTGCCCTGGAAAGAACAATTTTTTTCCTCTGGATTCAGAACAAGATTAATCTTGGGCTTGCTCATCATAACTAAAATACCGTGATGGCTTCTGTCAGGTGGATTGCTGTTTGGTTGATGTTTCCTCAATGGAGGAGTTAATGTACTTATTATACAAGTTGGGCCAAAAGTAGTTATACAGTACTGATGTGGTCATGTTAGTCTCTCAGGAGTTCGAAATGTCCTCCATCAACACTGCAACTTTCCTGGAACCTGTCCCCAGCAGTGTAACCCAAATTCCAGTTAGCACCAATGTGGATAAATGCTTGCAAGGTGAACCCTTTCAATTCGACCACTGTGTGAGCTACTCTATGACCCAATCATTCCTGTGTACCTACTGTTGGCCCATCCTGTATTTCTGTACTGCCTGTTAGCTAAAGCAATTTGAGTGGTGGACAAAACATACTAACCCTACAGCCTCATGTTTTCCATGAACTGTATTTTGTATACTGAGTTAATGAGTTGGATCCTGATTACTGCTGAGCTGAGTTCTTCTCCCATGGGAGGTTGGGGGCATGGAGCATATCTTTACATTTCTACTTTTCTCTGTGGGCCAGGTGGGGTGGCCTCCTGGGTCAGATACAGACCTTAGTCAAGGTTCCACTATCACTGCCTCAGAGCCCAAAACACGATTCTGCAGGACAACATCTCATAAACTGACTGCAATATGATTTAACTAGATAAGTTTCTCAGTGCTTTTCTTGTATTGGGAAGTAGTGGGGTTGCAATAATGAAACAGCGCAAATTAGCAACTCTGCCCTCGCTTGAATGCTTGCCCCTAAGTGTTAACCTAGTTTGGGTATCCTGTGGCCCTTCAGATGTGTTGGATTATAACTCCCATTATCTCACACATTCTGGCTGGGGTTGATGGGAATTGAAGTCAACCCACATCTGGAAGGCCACAGCTCCCTACCCTCATTGCAACAAAGCTACATATAAGCTTCAGAATTCAACTGTATATTAGGCTTATCTGACTCCTTCCTTGCCGTGGCACAAATGACTTGACAGGATGTGGGTAAAAGTGAGAGTGGGCAAGCAATCACTGATCTGTTCACAAGCAAGCTTTTATGTTTTTCATACACATATAGGAAATGTGTGTGTTTTAAATGTGTAGTGTTTTCATTGCTACCCACTTCACAGTACTTATTTGTGCTTATACAATTTACATATACACAGGTGGCTTCTGATGTGCGAAAAACCATCACCTTTTTTCCATTCCTACTTGATCAAGTGTATTTCAGATTCAAAGTTTGCTGATCAGGTACTTCTTTTACATCAGTCTCCCCCTGCCTAGTGCATTCCAGATGTTTTGGGTTACACTAACATGACCAGTGACTGGAAATGCTGGGAACTGTCATCCAAAATCTCTGGAAGATACCATGTTGGGAAAGGCCTCGTTGGCATTTTAGGAGTGCAATCCTATGCATGTTGGCTACAGAAAATGGGGAATTGAAATGCTGAACCTTATTTATTTAAAACATTTTTATGCCGCCCCCATCGCAACAAAGCCTCAGGGCGGCTCACAAGAAACATATAGAAGTGATACTTGCTTATTGGATGGTTATTGGGATTTGAGTTTTATTAAATTACTTAAACGTGAGGTATTCTGTTTATGAATTGATGGCGTTACAGACCATTCTTGGAAAACAGAACTGATGACTCAAAATGACATCTATGCTTTCCACATAGATTTCTTGGCTGTGCCTGAAAAGACAGTGATTATATTACCTCATTATGAAGGCATGGAAGAAGAGGAGCAGGTCAGGAAGCCGTGGTATAATATGTAGATTTATAGGCCCTGGAATGTGCTAGAACCCTGACAATGCTATGGAAACGCAATCAGGAGTCTTATGTTTATGACTTTCCGCTGGCTGGTTTTTTTGCAGCATCTTGTGTGTTTTGGAAGCTAATCATCTGATTTCTCAGGCAATTAGGGTGATACAGAGGCAGAGCTGGCTTCAGTAGGTGTATAGGTTGGCTATTTTCCAGGGCCCTGAAACTATCATTGGGCCCACCAGTTTCAACAACAATATCAGATCCACCTTGCCGTGTGTCTTCAAGAAGAAAAATTCCCAGTGCAGGTGAAGAGAATTCTCATGAGGCCTAAAAGAAGACTCACTTTCCATACATCTTTCTTCGAAGCTAGGTTTTAATTCCCAAGGATATCCCAACTCCTTGACCAAGCACTGTATGGCAGTGATATTCTTAATTGAACTTGGTATTGTGTCTTTGTAGCTGAACAGTTGCTTTTCTATTGTTGGTAGAAAAATTGGATTTTTCTCTGGGAGACTGAGAAATTATTTCTTTTTTTATTGACTACAAATAACTTTTCAATATTCCCACTGCATTATGCAAAATTTTATCAGATATAGGGCAGCTATATTTAGATTAAGGACTTACATTGCCCCCCCCCCAAATTAATCAGCTTGGTGACACCCTACAAACATACTTACCAGAACTGTTCATCGTGGAACAGGATCTGTGGAGTCTGTGAAAGGCCACCTTCTAAACCAGGGGTAGGCAACCTGTGGCACTTGAGATGTTGCTGGACTCCATCACTGAGAGTCCAGTGTGGCATGGTGGTTCAAGTGCGGGACTTGGAGGACCTGGGAGATCCCTCTTCTAGTCCTCGTTCATGAAACTCGCTGGGTGACTTTGGGCCAGTCACAGACTCTGAACCCAGCCTAGCTCAGAGTTTTGGTTGTGAGGATAAAATGGAGAGGGGGAAAGCTGCCTTGGGTTCCTTGCAAGAGGAAGAAAGTGGGTATAAATGCAGAGTAATAATCATACATACTCGTATCACTGGCCATGTTGGTTGAGACTAATGAGAGTTGGAGAACAAGCTCTGTAGGATCACAGAGGAGGTGCTTTTTCCCCTTCTAGCACACTGTATTAATTTGCAAACATATGCAAATTTAATCATATTAAACTTATTATGTCAAACTGTGTACCATGGTAAAGCATAATTGTTGAGACTAATAAACATATGAAGGTGATATTTGCATCATGGGATGGCTACTGGGTTTATTATTTTTATTTATTACTTAATATTCAGATACCTGCACAACCTTCCACAGAGGTATCAGAGTAGTAAGCATAAAAACAACAATAAATATATACAGCAATCAACTGTATATGCCACTGTGTGCCACACATCAAAGTTGGCTGAATCATGCTTTGGGGAGAGCCTGTATGAGGAGGTGGGTTTGAGAAGGCACCCAAATGTCAGGGCTGTGAGGGTCTGTCCACCATCAGCTGGCAGAGCCCTCCAGGGAGTGGGCGCTGCAACCTGCCGTGTTCCCCTGCAAATGCTCCTGTGGCGAACCTCAGAAGTGCTTCCTTCCATGAGGAAGGTAATCCATCCTGGTAATTTGGATGCCAGGAAGCACTTCCTGACAGTTAGGGCCCCGAGGGTGTGGAATGGGCTTCCACAGGAGGTGGTTGAGGCCCCGTTGGTGAGGGTGTTCAAAGATAGGCTAGAGGCTGGAGCCAGGGGTCAGACTAGATGGCCCAGGATACACCTTCTGACTTGCTGTTTCTATGATCACAGAGATTCTGTTGGGATATAAGGGGCAAGGTGCTCCCCAAAATAGCCTGATCCCAAGTGGTTCACAGCTGCACTTTGAACTAGGTCTGGTAACTCAGTGGCCACCAGGGCAATTATTTTTGCAAGGGGCATTCTGTACCACCTGCAGCTTCAAACCAAACATAAAGGCAGCCCAACTTAGAACCTGTTACAATAATCCAACGTTGAGGTTACCAGTGCCTGCACCACCATCATGGTTCAGGAATGACTGTAGTCATGGTACTTGCTGAAGCTGCTAGAAGGTACTTCCAACCACAGGTCTCCTGAGCCGCAAGTGAAAAAGATTGATCTTGGAATACCCCCATTTATGCATCTGTTTCTTCGGAGGAGTGCAATATAAGTATTTCCTGGACTTTGATCCACTCACCTACACTACTTTTATCTTGTTTTGATTCAGACTCAGTTTTGTGGAACGCATCCGTCCAAGCACTGGTCCTGAGCCTGCACTGATTACCCCTGATTCAACAGAGTTGGCCGTCCACTGCATTCTGATGACACTTTATTCCGGGTTGCTGGTCCCAATGGCTGCATATAGATGTTGAATAGCGTCAGGGATCACACAGTGCCCAGTTGCACTTCATAGTGCCGGTGCCAGTGGCTTGAGGTGCACTTCCCTGACACTACTCTCTGACACTGACCTCTAAGTGAGGAATGTAACCACTGAAGTACAGTGCCCCAAATGCACATCCGACAAAACCAACTGGAATTTCATGAGTGATGGGGCCACAATCACAAGTGACATCAACTGAGAGGAACAAGGCTGTGCTCCCTCTAGCCCTTTCTTAAGATCCTCCAGTAGGACATCCAAGTTCAATTCAGCCCTAAAAACAGCCCCGAACCCAGACTGGACAGGGTCTAGAGAATCTGAGGATCAGTTTCATGCAAGAGTATCTTCAGATGTCCAGCCACTGCCTTCTCATTCACCTTAGCAGTTTCCACAGACCCTGGGGTCCAGGGTGGGCCTTTTCAAGAGTGGCTGCACCAGCACCTCCTTCAGATCAGGAGGCATGAACCGCACCCTGGACTCACTCAGCCAAGCCATGCTGGCTAGCTTCAATTAGTCATCAGAGACAGAGATCAAGAAGGCACAGGGTTGATTGTGTAACTGCAAGCGCCTTGCCCATGTCCTTAGACTGCAACAATTGGAAGTGACCCCACAAAACAGAGCTAGGTGGGCACTGGATTCATCGCTTGGATCTGCCTTAACCGTGGCTTCTAAATTGTGCCTGTGTCCTCAGCACAACGCAAAAGCATTGGCAGTGTCTCTGAGGCTCTAAGGGAGTTGCCTCTGGGGGGAGTGAATTCCAAACCACTTTGAAGGGGCTGCTGGCAGCTATTCAAGGATATGATAAAGGCGGCAAAATAAGCCTTTTTCACGGCCTGCACTGTCACATGGTGGGCAAGATTATGTATGGGCTCTAAGCAGTGCACCATCAGCTTTGGAGCAATGCTCCCCTACATCAGTGCTAGCTGTTCTTTGATCTGCCTCATTGCCCACAATTCCACTGAGGATCCCATGGATCAGAAGAGCTTCTGCAGAGCAGAACCTTGGGAGCCACCATTGCAAGTGGTCCTTTGCATCTTATCATCCCACAGAGAAAGAAGGCCAGGACATAATCACCAGCTCTATTCACCGGAGCAGCCTTTCTCAACTAGGCTGCCTGGGAACCATGGGGTTCCATAAAAGGTCACTGCAGGTTCCATGTGAGTTAGGGAAATAAATAGAATAAATGTTGTGTTTTCACCTTCATGTGCATGTGTGTTTAGAATATAAACACATACATGAGTTACTGGCTGAGGAGCTCTTCTGCTCTCCCTGGTTTCCTAGGAGAGGGGAGGAGTCCCAGGGAGAGCCCCCATCCAGGAGGGAAGGGGCTGGGGTGGGAAGCACACCCACCTCAGGCTGATGGGGAAGTGGCACAGCAGCAATTCCAGTGGCACAGTGGCCGCAAGTGCCCAGCAATGACCCTTATTCCACATCCTCTGTGATTTACAGAGGGGAGCAGGCCACTGTGGCTAGGGGTGAGCAGTAGGCCCTGGTTGGTGAGCAGCAGCAGGAGGAAGTGGTGAGCCACTGATGAAGCCTCCATGGGCAGAGGCAGTCTATCTCTGGGGCATGTTGCTGAGACAAAGAGGAGGAGGTGGCTGCTGCAGTTGCACCTGGCTGTGGGACCAGTCCCACAGCCAGGGCAGACTGAGCGAGAGGGGCCCTTCCCTGCTCAATCCATGAAGCAGTTCTTATGGGAAGGGTGGCAGGAAGGTATGTCACATTAATAAAATAATGACAGCAATAATGTAAATAAACTTCATGGTACTTCTGAGTGCATGTGCATAGGTTGGAGTGAGGGGTTTATAATTATAATTATTGTAATAATTTATAATATTTTATGCAGGGGTTCACTGGGATATGAACATTTCAAGGGTCTTCTTTTGGTTTTGGTCAGCCATGGTTAATTGCAGTCACAGTAACTAAGTCAGCAAATATGGGGGTCCTGCTGCTGTTGCCTTTAGGGGTGCAAGACAGATGAAATAAAACCTTGTGTGAAATATCTTTCTAGCTCAATAGAGTTTTACATTAAAGCAGGGGTGGGGAAACTGCGCCTTCCGGGACTCCAAATCTCACCATTTCTGACCATTGCCCAGGCCGACTGGAGTTTATGGGATCTACAATCCAACACCGTCTGGGAGACGCACAGAGCTGGCCCAAAGCAATCTGCCCCCTCGGTGCCCCCTTCCATTGCACGTGTGAAAGCTGCGGGGCAGCAGGGCCATCCTCCTTCAGTGCTGCCAGTGAGACAGCATCTGCCGCCACTTGCTAAGCTTAGGGGGCCAGGACAGGCAGCATGGCCCACAGATTTCTTCCAGCACCTGCTGCCTTGCCTGGCCTAATGACAGGGCCAGGCCTGAAGCCATGGCTCCCCTGTCTTCCTCTTAAGAGGTGTCTCCTACAGGAGGATGGGGTGGCAAGGAGAGGCCAGCTAAGCAGCCCTACGAGAAAGGGAACTGCTTCCCCGCGAGGGGGGCTCGGGAGCACTGCAGCTAACCATGCTGGATGGGGCAGGGTCAGCTAAGCAAGGCCGCTCTCTTAAAGGTTGCTATAGAGGCAGAGAAGTACGGCGGGAAGTGGATAAAGTGCCGAACTAGCCGTTTAAAAACCGGCCTGACTTGCTTTGGCCATTTAAAGGCACAGACGCAAAGGGCAGCTTCCGATTTGATTGACACAAGTGAATTAGCACATGTAAATGAGCGATGGCTATTTACACAGATACACACACGGGTAATTCCGGCTGCGGCTGACACCGAGTTCGCGGCGTGCCCGTGTGTGCGGAGGGAGGGGAGAGGGGCGCGGTGGCGGGCCGCGCGGGAACAGGTGTCCGAGGCTCGCCCGCTCGCGGGGATGCTGCTTCCTCGGAGGATGGAGGCGCGCCCTGCTGGGCTCGCCACCTCGACCGGGGCGCCAGCGCTCAGGAGGCGGCAGCCGGAGCCGGTCGCTGTCCTGCGGCGCCCCCTGGCGGCGCTCCGCGCACCGTGCAGGCAGGTCACGTGAGGCGCTCAGGGCCTGCCGCCGCCGCCGCTTCCCCCAGTCAGAGCGGAGCGATCCGAGGCAGAGACGAAGAAACAAGATGGCGGCCGGTGGCGATCCGGAGCGGGACGCCGGCGATTCGGATTGAGCCCTCGGCCCTCGCAACTCGGCGGCGCCCCTCCCTGGCCCAGAACTCTGAGCGCGGGGGGAGCTCCCCCGCAGCCGCCCGCCCGGAGCCCGAGTGCCCTCGCTAGCCTCTGCCCAGCCCGCTCCTTCTCTCCCCCACCCCCGGCCAGCGCCCAGCGATGCGGGGCCGGCGAGGCAGGCCGCCCAAGCACCAGCAGCCTGCGGCTGCCCCCGCTCGGGCGAGCACCCCGGCTCCGCCCGCCCCACCGGGCCCCATCGGGGGGCTGAGGTCCCGACTACGGGGCAGCAGCCGGGGCAGGTGGGCGGCCTCGGCCCAGGCGGCCGGGGCTGTAGGGCCCAGGCCGAGGGGGGTCGGGGCTGCCCAGGCCTCCTCTTCCTCATCCATCTCCTCCACCCCCAGGGGGGGCGGCAGGAGGAAGGGAGGTGGCGGCAGCAGCAGCAGCACCCCTGGTGGGGGAGGCAGTAGCGGTAGGGGCAGGGGCAGGGCTGGAGTGGCGGCGGCGGCGGCGGCAGCCACGGTGGGAGGAGGAGGCGGAGGCAGTCGCAGCAGCAGCGGCAGCCAAGGCAGGGCTGCCGCTGCTGCTTCTTCCAGGAGGAGCAGCAGCAAAGTCGTGTACGACGATCATGAGAGTGAGGAGGAGGAGGAGGACGAGAGCGTGGTGTCCGACGAAGACGAGGAAGGAGACCCGGAGGAGAAGCAGGACTCCGAGGAAGAGGAGGCGGTCATGGAAGAAGAGGAGGACGACGATGACTCCGATTACCCCGAAGAGATGGAAGACGAGGACGATGCCAGCTATTGCACTGAGAGCAGCTTCAGGAGCCACAGCACCTATAGCAGCACCCCAGGTACGGGGTATTTGTGTGGGGTGGGGGTGGGGGAAAGTATCTGGGGGAGCAGGGCCGCCCCCCGCGTCCCCTCCAGCCAGTCGGACTTGTACATACGGCACGGGCGAGGTGGGGGAAAGGCTTTCTAAGGGGCAAAGGGATGTTTACAGACGTGCGAGTGAAGAGGGAGGGGAAGTGAATTAGGCGATGCTCAAGCACAACAACAGGGATGTGCACATCAGCGGAGGGTGATGATCGTGTGCAAGCAAACATACACGGAGAAGGGAAATAATAGGAAGGGACTCCCTGCAAAAATAGGGCAAGATCCTGGTGGGAACATGTGTATAATACAATAGCGGCAGATCTGCAGGGGGAAAAAGCACTTGGGGAAAGGAGGGGTATGCTGCATCTAGATGACCTCTGTAAGCAGAAAAGTATTCTGTGGATGCTTGATTTTGCACACGTCTAGGTTTATTAAATGTAGGGAAAAAAGTGCATTCAGAGGAGAACCTGTATTAAATGTTAGTGAAAGTGCTTATCATTTAAATGTCATGTGTAAATCTATTTTCTGCTAATGATTTTAATACACCTTATTTAAAAAGCTTCTATGGATTACTAATTTATTTCAAGTTTAACCATTTTTGTTAAAAAGACTTTTTAGCTGTCTGCATTAGCTATTTGTTTTATAAATTATTCTGTGGCTAGATTAACAATTAACAATTATATTATTCCATTTTTAGACATTAATGTTGTATGCCTCATCTAGGATTTTAATCGTAGTATGGATGGTGCTCGACTTCAAACTGTAATAAAAAAAACAAGTAGGCTGACTCTGTAATACTCACTTATCCAGAATAAACCTTACTGAATGCGATAGTATTTATTTATGAGTGTCCTGTGTAGTACTGCAATGTTGATTAAGTGAAATATATGAGATCTCAGGTACTTAACTATATTGAGTTGGCATGAAAGCAAACTTTTTGTAACTATTTAGAAAGTATGTAAATATCAGGATCAGGACCCAAATATTATAAGATAATATGCTGAGAAGACAATTCAGTGATCAGTCAGTTTGACTTGGAAAACTGTGACATGCTGAAATATTTTACAGAATATGCTGAGGACAGTAGCTTTATCAAACTTTGAGAAAGTGGCATTACTGTGCATTTTTGCAACCTTTCCATTTATTGTTAGGAAATGTTATAAAATCAAGCGTTCATCCTGAACTATTTCATCAGATCTGAATTAATTGAATATGGGAGGGTTTTTTTCTTATCATTTATGGTTTTTCTTTCACCCTGATCTTAGACTGGCAAAATAATTATTTTGTAGCACTAACAAATTTTAAATATCCAGGATAATTGGATTTTTTGATCCAAGGAAACCTTCATAATTTATGCACTTTTAGGATGCAAGGCTGTGGTTTGTGTCCTCGATGATTGTAAGCTGCTGAACTTGATCTTTGCTTCCCTGTATTTTTTGCTAGTTGGGCTTTTTGATCCTTCTAGAGATGTTTCAGAAAGGGAGGAAAGAAGGCAAGAGAGGCCTCACAATAGCTCACATGCTGGCCTCTTCTGCCTCCTTTTTTTCCTATTGAAACACTCTTCCAAAACTGCTTCTGACCTGGCTGGCCAGAGATGCTTGTACAGTGAGACTTTTGGGCAGCCAAATCGATTGGTCGCCATGATATGCCAGCTGCAGATATTGCCTCCACCTGTTGACCTACTTTGTGCACTCATTTAGCGCTGACATCTTAGAATATGCACTATTAAAATGTTTTTGTAAAGTGCTAAAAGACTAAGGTGTTGTAAACAATTCTTAATATGTCAACTGTAGTAGCTAATAATTCTAAGCAGTGGTACTATGAGAATCTTTGCCTTGGTAAACCTCATTCTCCTGAGCCTTTTACAGGCATGGCTCGATGGAGATGTAATACTCTTCAGTTGCCTGACTGTGGTGTGCCTTACGAGTTTCATCCCCACACTTCATATGCAAGTGGAGCAAAGCTTGTGAAGCATTAACAAGCTTTGCTAATGCTTTCACGCGAGAGTCTCAGTCATGGTTAAAAGCAACGAGGGTTAGCAGAAATGCTTGCTGGTGGAGGGGGAATTCATGTGTGGAGAGAGAGGAGATGAAATGTGCAAGTCTGTTGAATGCTTCTCTTCAGTTAGCAGATTGGGGTTGTTTAAAAATGCTGGAGAATTATGTTTTGCTTTCTAAAGGTAATCACTTAGTAGTAACCTTTCCTATGTACAGAAAGCTAAAATGTTATCATAGAAAGTCAAGAGTTTCACAAGCATGTGTTTTCATTGTACTTGCAGTTGTTTACCGGCTGTTAATGTGCAAGGATGGAAGAGTTTAATAAAGCTAACTTCCTATGAGGCTCCAAACCAGAGGTAGAGACATTTTTCTCTCAGGAGGTTCACATACCGGTAGTGAATGGTGACAAAGCCCAAAGTGGGCAGCACTGCCCAAGCACACAGGCACCCTCCTCTTTATGTGTACTGTGCTGTGCACTCTGAAAGGGAGCCTTCTTTGCAATCTGCAGCAGAAAAGGAAAGCAGACACTGCCCATAGAAGAAGTTGTTCCTTTTCTTCTTGGGCAGTTTGCTTTTCTACTGTTCTGCATGCTACAAAAGCGGCACAGCATGGAAATAAAGCCTGCCTCTTGATCAGAGTCTCGTTCTCCCTTTTTTTTCCCTTGAGAGAGAGGTGTTCGCTAGGCACAGGAAAGTATATGTACCACCATGGAGAGTGGCAGCAAGAGCATCTTTAGCCAGCATCCCTGTGTGAGCCTGCCTGCCTAGTCAGTGTTATCTGCCTCCCTCAGGGGAATGAGTGAGACAGAGATGCTGACTGAGAGGCAGTCAAATATGAGGCAGCCTGCTGTGGGGTGGAATCAGGTGAGGGAGTGGCCTTGGGAGACTGATATGGTTCAGATTCTAAGGTCTTGAGGTCTACAAGTTTGCTGCTCTTGCACCAAACCTCTTCTCAAATAAGATAAATATTTCATTGCCATGCTGTAGGATTTCAGTAATCCTTATCAGGGGCCCCTTGGCAAATGGCATTAAGGTAGAAAAGTGGGCTGCCATAATGACTCTGGCTGGCGCTTTGTCCACAGTGATTGTTACTTGTCACCCAGGTCAGAATTAACTAACGAAGCGTCAGTCATTTTTGCTGGAAAACTCCACCCACAGTGGTATGTACTACAGTCACATAACACAGAAGTGCCAAAAGCGAGCAGCCTTCCAGTATTTGATTACATAGGCACATATTGCCTGGCATTTATAATATCATTTTGGTTAGAACTAAGATTAGCAATGCTATGTGTGGCTTCAACTTTTGTCAGGCACTCTTTTGAGGCCCAGTAAACCGCCTATCTAGGTTTTGTTGCAGAAGTGAAATTGTCTTCAGTCTTCATGAATCCTGTATTCATTAGGAATTTTTTCAAATTTAGCTATCCACCTAGATGCTATCACACATGACATAAATGCCACTGGAAATACTATATGCTCCTAGTTACTCTTCTGTTTTTGCCTCTTGGGTAACCATACTCAGTTAATTGCTCTGCAAGCCTTTTGTGTGTTTCTCTTATCCCTTTCAGTCCCTTTGTGAATACCCAACTGGTAGCTGCTTCAGTGAATTTTAAGTCACCCTGACTCAGCTAAGAAATAACCAACAATTAAAACACAACAATAAAAACAAAGACACATTGCTAAGCAAATATACTACAAGAAAGCCAGAGGAACACCAATCATATCACCTCAAAAGCCCAGCAAAATTCCACAATCTTGATGGCCCAGCAAAAAGCTTACAGTTTAGAAGGTAGTCAGTTCTCCAGGCAAGGCAATTTCATAATCTGAGCTGTTGTAGTATGCTGGATCCAAATATTAGGAAAATGTTGGAACCTGCTATGTGTTAGGTGTGTTCAGAAACAAAATGCAAAAAGCAGCAGTACAATTAAACTGAGACTTCTTTCAAATAGTTTTACTTAAATATTTTGATTGTCTTAATGAACATTATATCATTTCAAGAGCTTTTAAATAGGTGAATTATAAGCATATAAACAAGTGACACACAGCTAAGGATGAGTACAATAGAATAGTTTGAATCTGTAAATATGGGTAAAGCTGAGAAGCTGCTGGAACAGGAAGGTAAATAGGCTAGATTTAGTTCTTGGGGAAGATGAAGAAGTCTTAATGGTTTACTGGGAGAAGGAGTGACTATTCTTTCCTGTTTTGCCTCAGTTTTCTCCAGCAAGAGGAATTAAGTTCAACCTGGGATACATAGATTAAAGTATAAAAAGAGGTCTTGCTATCTAATATAGGGAAAGAAATGATTGAAGAACATCTAACTACTTTAAATTAGTTCTGATTACCAAGACTAGATAAATTACATTGCAAGGTGCTGAAAAGAGTTTGCAGGTGTTATTTTATAGATGCTATCTGTAAAATTTTGGAAAGACAGGAGAATAAATGAGATACTAGTTTGGAGATGACCAAATATCCATCTTGTCAAAAGGGATGGGAAAGATAGATACTGGAAACTACAGACTAGTCAGTCTAATGTCAGCACTTGGCAACATTCTAGAACAGATTAACAAGTGATTGTTGTGTGAACACCTGGAAAATAATGCATTGATTATGAAGAATCAGCATAAAGCATTAATCTCACTAGGCCAGCCTTGCCTCATTTTTGGTTAGCTGTTCGTTTGGTAGAGTGATGTGGTTCCAGTATATTTTGACTTCAGTGAAGCATTCAGCAGGGCTTGCCATGATATACTTTCTGAGAAGATGGCAAAATATGCAATGGATTATATTAATCTTGGGTGGGCCCACAGCTAGTTGAATAACAGTGCCTAGGAAGTATTTGTTATGGCCACGTGTTATTCTGGAGGGAAGCCTTGAGTGGATGGCTCCAGGGCTCCATTTTCCTCTTACCGCTGTTCAACATTGATATAAATGCCTTATATAAAGTCATACTGGGTATGCTTATCAAATATGCAGGTGACCTGGGTCTGAGAGGGATAGCTAATACCATGGACCATTTTGACAGATGGAACACTGGATGGAAATAAACATGATGAAATTGAGCAGAGATAAATGTAATGTACTTCATTTTGTTCCAAAAATGCAAAGGTTCAAATACAGGAAGGGTCCAAAGGAGGATAACTAGGATGATAAGGAGTCTGAAAACCCAAGTTCTAACAAAGGTTGAAAGAGCTGGGTGTGTTTAACCTAGAGAAGAGAAGTTTTAACAGCTGATGTATGATAGCTTTCTTAATCTATGAAGGACAGTCATGTAGAAGATGGAGTAGATGTGTACTTTGTTCTCTAGAGCAGTGGTTTTCAAGCACTGGTCTGTGAATTGGAGCTGGTCCATGGGACATTGCCTGCCGGTCTGTGGGGGGGGGGCACATCCCACTTGCTGCAGACCAGAACAGGGGCTGTCTGTGCTCCACCATCAGTTGGCATTGCCTTCGTAGAGGGTGTGCAGCCAGGGAGGGAAGAGACTTGGTGGGAGCCAGCTGGGAGTCACACTGCACTAATTTTGGTATTTTGTTCTTTTGTTGGCATTTTTTGTTGCTCAGTTTCCGGTTGTTTTGGAGAATTTTCTTTTTCTTTTCTTTCATTCCTTTGTTCTTTCTTTCCCCTTTTTGGAATATTGTTTGGAAACTAATGCACAGAATACTGTATTATGAGTATTGTACTTTTTGTTTCTGCCTCAGTAATCCCCAAGGTGGTTTTCCTGTTTTTGCCAGTCACCAGCGGTGGAAAGGTTGAAAACCACTGCTCTAGAGGACAAAACTAGACTCAATGGGTAGAAAATTTAGGGAAGCAGATTACAGCTAAATATTTGAAGAAATGTCCTAATTGTATGAGCTGTTTGGGAGTAGAAAGGCTGCCTCTCCTCCTTGGAGGAATTTAAACAGTCTTGATGGCTGTCTTTTCAGGGATGTGTAGGTGTGTTCTGCTTTGAAGTTCCTCCACTTAGCAGGGGTTGGATTAGATAACTTCTGTGGAACATCTGGCTCTTGAAACTTAATAACAAAACATTTTTTAAAAAAATTAATTATGTTTGATTTTGTCACACTTGTATGTCTAAAAGGAACAAGATCAAACATTTGGACATGCATTTTATTTATTATAAATATATTTCATTATAAAATAAACCCAAACAGGGTAATTAAATGAAATAAAATAAGATTATCAAACTGTCAGTAACACAGACGAGAACACATAACAAGTAAATAGTAATATATAAAGCACAGGACATAGATTCAATGAAAGACTGGCTGAATAAATGGAATAAATAGATCTTGTGGCACTGTAGGATTCTGATCCAACATATGGGGGGAATTCTGCAGTAGGGGTGCCAGTATTGAAAATCCTTTCTTGGTTTGCCACATATCATATCTTTGACAAATGTGATGCTATCAAGAGTGTGTATGTCTAAAATTGTTTCTAGATGCCTTTAAAGGTGGAACCCTTTCAGGCTGCCAAACAAGATTAAAACAATAAAAGGTGTATACAATAAAAGGTTCATAATATGTGTTTCAATAGAATTGATAAAAACAGAATTATTTTAAAATAATTTAAACCTAAATTTAGCAATAAGTACACTGTGTTTATTATTTGGGTAGGAAGAGTGAGCAAAGCCATAGGTTAGCAAGTTAAACCATAATGCATTTGAGGTTTTAACAGAGTTAGCATTAACCGCAGTTAGGTATTAGCTGTGTGTAGTTATTAAGATAAAACTGTAATTTATAGTGATAGAAATGAGATGAGCCTGATCCTGAATTTCTGCATCCCCTTTGTTCTTCCATCATAGCTGCAAGTAGTTTGAAAGTGTTCATTTTGGCATTTGATTAATTCTATCTTGTCAGTGCTGTCAAAGCCTATCAAATTGTGGTTACTCTTGACTATATTTTCTTGAAACAAGCAAACTTGAAACAATGAGATATGAAGGTAGTTTGTTTCAAGCAAAAATAATGGCTAATCAAAAATGGTAGCAGAAGCTTCCAATCTTTTCCTTGTAGCCACAGCAGAAGAATGCAGGGGAACCCCAGGGCAAATATGGTTCATTTCCATCATAATATTCTGTGGTTTATTGTGCTTTTCAAATGTAGCCACCTTGTCTCTGCCATATCAGTGGATCTGATCAGTTTGTTGCTAGGCCAGTGTTTGTCTCTAGGAATTACTGTGAAGCGCATTTTTCCGGAAGCATTTCAAAGATACCATTCCTTATTTACCCCCTAATTGTTGAAAGCCAGTTTATGCATTTGAATGTTTAGGGCTCCTTTCCATTGTGTACCCTATCTTTCATTGGTGTTTTAGATCTTCACTTCGTGTTTTGTGAAATTATTGCATACTAGAGTGTTTTTCCCCCAAATATCTTAAGAATCCACACAAAACAAGTTTATTTGTAGTCTTCAGTGAGTTGGATCCAGCTTGCTCCTCCATGAGTGGAAGGGACTGATATTCAGCAGAAGCCCCAGATTGAGGAGCACCCATGCATAGATTACAATGAAGCCATTAACAGTGGAAAAATATATGAATTACCATTTGGGTCATATTAATTATAATATCATTGGACTATTTCTGTGGAAATGTTTAGGCCTAGCCTTAGAATAGGTAAAATGAGGCAACTTCCATGAAAGAGCATCAAATTTGTTATTTTTTAACATTGTATTTTAACTGCTATAGAGAAGTGCTTATGGGGGTGTTTTTACCTCTGTGGGGAAAGTAACATGGCCGTCTTCAGTATTCTGCACTTTGACTAAGAGTTTGAGGGGCATCATTTGCGGCTTTGACCCAAGCAACAAAAACTCCTTGAGTTAGCCCATTACATTGCTTCCATCTGGTAATCCAAAATAACCTCTAAATAATTTCAGGATATGACCTGGAGTGGTGGTTGAGTGAACCCTGAGCCTCCTTAATGCTGGTACTTCACATGAATGATAAAACAGTGCTTGTAATAGTGGACCCTTACCCAACTACTTTAAAATATTTTTAAATACTTGTTAAACAAATATCTGTGGGGGTGCGCACATGAATATTGCATTTATATGCTGCTCCTCTACTCCTAAAGGGGAGGAGGCTGGAGCAGTGGAGCTGCGCTATTCCCAGTCAGCACTCAGCCTCCTTCCTTCACCATCCCTAAATCTACATTAGATGAAATGCAGGATGCAAGGTGTGATGACAGAGGTGCCTGCCATGCCTCCTTCCTTCTATTGCAGGGGTCCTCAGACTTTTTCAGCAGGGGGCCAGGTGGAAGGTCCTGGCAGTGGATGTGGGCTCGTGAGGGGGCGGGGGCGGCGTGCAGCGAGGCGGGGGCGTGCTTGCTTGGAGATGGTTTTCTCCAAAACAATCTTCACATGAGCAAGCTCCCACCGGGCGCAGGTGCGGTGAGTCCAAAACCTCTGAGGCGGGCCGGATCTAGCCTGCGGGCCGTAGTTTGAGGACCCATGTTCTATTGGATGCTCATATGCCTCTGAATTTGGAGGCTTGTATACAGTCTGCCATGAGTAGGATAAGTTTTCATATGTTTGCTTTTTTCTTGAAATGTAAACCATGTAAGGGAAGCACATACTATTATTTTTAAATTATATGTGTATTCCAGTAAAAAAGGCTATGTAATACAACTTTTAAATCCCATTAAATTCCACCTTTCGATTATTTCAGGTCAAATCCTTGTGTATTGAGCCAACAAATTACCACAGACTACTTTTTTTTTAAGTTTTTTTGTTGACTAAGTACAGTTAACAACATACTAAATTAGGTCTTCTTGAGCATCAGAAAATGTTCCTATGCAAATAAACCTATGAAAGTCGATCCAATTTGCATTGGAGAGGTTTCCTGGAAAACTTCCCAATTCAACATTTTCCAGAAAAACCCACCTCACTTCTTCAAAGAGTCTTTGGATGCCACAACACGTGCTGCTATCTTAATATGGAAGTTCCTTTCACATCTGGTTGTTAGGCTGCTGCATCAATACCAGAAGGGAAATTTGTATTGAAAAGCATTTAATCTTTGGATGTGCATCTGTCTTACATATCATTTCTTGTGCTTGGTTCCTTTTATAACAGCAGCAGAACAACTGGAAATGGAAGACCTTTTCATGTTCAAATGGATACTGCATCAGAGTTCTGTAACTGAGGCAGCTTTTTGACAGCAGAAACAGTGTATAAAATATGCACACATAGCTTCCACAAAAGAGAAAGAGTTTAATGCGTATCATAATCCAGGGCAAGCTGTGTACTGCTTAACATTTCTTTTTCTCCAAAATGCAACATTTAAATATATATAGTACTGTGACTTAATTCCATGCACAGTCAGTAATAAAGTTCCCTTCACCAGTGAAGAGGCAAGCAGAAATGTCCAGCTTGTATGGATGTAGATTTTGAAATGCATCTATGGCTCAAAGGTACAGAAATAGCATGCCTAGGGGGGAAATTTATTCTACCTATCTTTTCTCTTTCAAACTAGTATGCATATTTTTAAGAGCACAGTTATTCTTCAAAATTCCTACAGCAAATTTTGGGATACAGTGTTCCAACAAAAAAATACATACAAAAATGCATATATTACAGGAAGGTAGCCACAAAAATGTACATATTAAGGAACATAGTGGACAAAATGTGTTATACTGTGGAAATTTGCTTACAAAATACTTACATTTGGCAAAATTACGTTGAAAAATGCATGCATTAGGATAAGTATGTGACTTTTTGTGTAGATTTAAAAACATCTTATATGGAATGGGAGAAATGCCATTTCACACTGGAAAAATAAGAGAGTGATAGAAACTAAAATGAACAGATTTCCTGTCTGCAGTTTGCTGAAGCTAGGTGAATTCATTTCAGATTTTGCTACAGCAGTTTATACTGTGAAAGAAGCAAGCAACTTCTCACTTCAGTGACTGTGCTGTCTTTTCCACAGCAAAAAACAAAAACCAATGTTCAAAGTGCCATGCTCCGTGTCTTTTGTGTGCATGTTTCTTTATTATCTTAAGCATTAGCCTGATCTAATCATTTTGTTGAGCGTGTTACATTGAAGAAGATTGTTGGAGATAGGTTTTCCTTCAAGTGGCAATAATTATATAAGTGTGTACCCACACCTCCACCTATCTCCTGGACTGGAACTTGGCAACATTTGGGAAAGAAAGTAACATGACATTTGAGGTAACAGTTTAGTTTGATTGTTGGAACACCTGATTCAGAATCTTGAATAGAAGATGTGATGGCTCTCTTTCACTCTGCTAAGGAAATGAAAAATTCAAATAATTTGCCACTGCTGTTGCCAGTTCTGGGAGGAATAACAACTTGAAATGGATCATGATGCTTTATCTCTTGAAAGTCTTTATTAAAAGTTCTGTACTGTCAATATCTTAGTTTCAGCTGAATGACTTTCTCAAATTAAAATGCAAGTTCAATAATTTAAGGATAGCATTCTAAAATATAAGAACGGGAACATTCAGGATCCCTTGAGTGTGTGAAAAATCTAATAATTCTCATTGTACAGCACATTAATTGTATAACAGGCACATCACTACTTTGCAGTATTTTGTGACTATTGCAGTGGAAAACATTCAGATGAGATTCTATTTTATACTTGATTAAGAAAGGAAGCTCTTAATAGGGGCACTGAAAATACATGATTCTTTTTTTCCCAAGTTGGAAAAAAAAGTGCTTATTGGCAGTTGCAAAAGAATACTCCAGTAAAGCAAGCATCTGACAATGTGGATTATGTTGGATGGGAGGTGGAAAAAACGTGACTTTGGGAGCAATTGAGATTGTAGTCTTAAACTTACTTTTCTGGGACTAAATCTCTGAGATCTATGGGGTTTATTTTTGAATAGGCATGTGCAGTATTGTAGGATAAGCCTATTATAATCAATGGGAAAGGATTTACAATAGGTTTGTCTCTTCTTTAGAGTGAGAAGCTGTGTGCATTTAAGCTACTTTTTCTCATCTCCTCCCTACCCTACAATCAGTAGAAGAGTCTTTTGTGTGGAAGAATTTGAATCCAGAATGGTAGTTAATCTGGGTCTCTGCTTTTGAATGGGAAGTGCTAAATATTTAAGGGCTCTTAAATATTTTAAATGGGAACGATGCACAATTATTTATTTATTTCATTTTTATACTGCCTAATAACGAAAGGCTCTCTGGGTGGTTAACAAAAGTTAAAAGTTAAAAACATGTAACAAAGTTAGGGACAACATATGAACAATAAAAACCACAGCAGTTGTAATGAAATTGGTAGAGGTACAGCAACAGTACAGAATAAATTGCAGTATTAAAACTAAGATTAAAAAGTTAACTGTTAAACTACTGGAATAATAAAAAAGTTTTGGCCTGGTGCCATAACTGAAAAGTCCCTTCTGGTAGCCATCCCCCCTACTTCCTTTGGAGGGGACTCCCAGAGAAGGACTTCAAAAGATGACCTTAGGGCCCGGGTAGATACATAAGGATGAGGTGTTTCTTCAGATAACCTGGCTGCAAACTGTTCAGAGCTCTAAATGTTAATGCTAGCACTTTGAATTGGGCCTGGACTTCAGCTGGGAGTCAATGCAGCTGAAAGAGTACTCATGAGCCAGTCTTCATTAACAACCTTGCTGCCCTGTTTTGAATCAGTTGAAATTGCTGGACCTCTTTCTGAGGCAGCCTCACATATAGTGCACTACAGTGGTTACCATTAATGTCATTGAAAATGTAAGTCTAATTCCAGTTAGAAAAGAAAAAGGAAATAGAGGATTGGTATGATGGGATAGGAAGGAGGAGGAAGCCAGACTATTGTGCATTCCTCATTCTATAACTGTTGTTAGGAGTTTGAACATTTCCATTCTTTGTACTAAGCCTTGAATTCTCACAAAGCACAAGCATCCGTTGAATTTTTTTAATGCCTTCAATATTCATGTGAGAAAAGATTTAACATGATAGTGGGATATTTAAATGCTAAATTATGCTACAATATGAAATATTTGACATGCAGCAGGGGCAGAAATATCCACAGAAATAAATCTAAGGGTGAGTTGGCATGATATACCCTACAAATAAACCACACAGTGTGGTTTGTTCATGGTATAACCCATGGTGCACTTAACAGATTATTGGGTTCACTGTGGGTTGTGCCCCCCTCCTTCCCCCTTAGCCCTCCAAGAGGTATTGCAGGCAACTTTGCATCTGATCTACCTTGTGGGGGGCACTGGGAACTATGAGGTAAAAATAAAATCCCGTAAAAACTCAGTGCAAAGTGAGATAGGTTGCTGTCCCTTTTCCAAGCAAATATCCTTCAAGGTATTGCTTTTCCTTGACAACTACCAAGTGAAGACAAAGTAGCCTGTTTCTGGACTCAGTCATTATCCATGGTTGGAGCTTGGTGCATTTTGACAGCAGACACTTAGCCGTTCTCAGACCTTTTATTTTAGAAAAAGATGGTCTGTGGCCTGAACTCCAGGCCATTTAATGTGAGCCAACCATATCATAGCGAGACAATATTGTCCTTTTAAAATGTAAAAGATTAGTTAAACACCTGTTGTTTCCAGGCAAGAAATTTTAAAGTAAGCTTTTTTTACTCCAATTTTTTAGAAACTGTAGGAATGGGGCAGTTGCTTTGTGGCATTGTAATGAATGAAAATTAAGTTCAAACTGGAAGTTCAGCTATTTCTACTTCCTTTTACCATGTCCTTACTTTTTTCTCTCTGTTTATAGGTAGGAGGAGACAAAGAGTGCATCGTCCACGCTCTCCAATATTGGAAGAGAAAGACATCCCTTCTCTTGAGTTACCTAAATCCTCAGAGGACTTAATGGTGCCCAGTGAGCATATTATGAATGTGATTGCCATCTATGAGGTACTTCGGAACTTTGGCACTGTCCTTCGCTTGTCACCTTTTCGTTTTGAGGACTTCTGTGCTGCTTTAGTAAGCCAGGAGCAGTGTACACTTATGGCGGAGATGCATATAGTGCTTTTAAAAGCTGTTTTACGTGAAGAAGATACTTCGAATACTACCTTTGGACCTGCTGACCTCAAAGATAGCGTTAATTCAACATTGTATTTCATAGATGGGATGACGTGGCCCGAAGTTCTTCGGGTATATTGTGAGAGTGACAAGGAATATCATCATGTTCTTCCTTTTCAAGAGGCAGAGGACTACCCTTACGGACCAGTTGAGAATAAAATTAAAGTTCTGCAGTTTTTAGTGGATCAGTTTCTTACAACAAACATTGCTCGTGAGGAATTAATGTCAGAAGGTGTGATACAATATGATGACCATTGTAGAGTTTGTCACAAACTGGGGGACTTGCTTTGCTGTGAAACTTGTTCAGCTGTGTACCACTTAGAGTGTGTGAAACCACCTCTTGAAGAAGTACCAGAGGATGAATGGCAGTGTGAAGTTTGTGTGGCACATAAGGTGCCTGGGGTAACGGACTGTATTGCTGAAATCCAAAAAAATAAACCCTACATTCGACATGAACCTATTGGATATGACAGAAACAGGCGGAAATACTGGTTCCTGAACAGGAGGATTGTTGTGTAAGTAAATGCTTCATTTCTTTGCCCATTTTCATACTGGCATACATCCTTCTAATCTGCTTTTCATCCATATTTGTTTCATTTGGGTTCACAATTTCTTGCATTGACTTATTTGTTGAAAAATACCAGCCACATGGTTGCATTATCTTAAAACCTATTGTTTGTGCTTTAGGAATATTGCTGTGCCAATGACAAACTTGCTTGGATTGATAAAACTGTTTGCTATCAGTGTTTTCTTTGCAGGTAATATCCAGGGACCATGGATTTGTATGTGTTGTTTATTAAAAGTATTTTCGTGCTGCTCCATGTCCAAAAAGATTCCAGAGCAATAAACACTATCAGATTAAAACAAAAGAGTAAAAACAATACATTAAAAGTATTTAAAAACAAAATAATCAAAAGGCCCTGGCTGATAAGTAAGAAAAGACTTCCCAGAATAAGATTGTCTTTAGCAGGTGCCAAAAAAACCCACAGTATTGGGGTCTCCTGAGGCAGGGAATTCCATAGAAATTGGGCTGCTACCCTGAAGCCTTTTCTGATGGTCTCAGTGACTCAGTGACCAGGCAGATTGGTACGGAAAAGGGCATTTGCTCCTAGTCCCAAGTTGTTCGGAGCTTTGTACACTAGTAGTAAAATCTGGCTAGAAAGTGAATAGGTGGCCAGTGCAGTTCCTTCAGCAAAGGTTGTTGATTCTTTCCTGGCAGTAAGGTCTTCATTATATTTTTCTGAAGTGGTGGTAAGATGTTGAAGTATTGCAAAATGCTTATTCAAGAGTGATTTTTTTCATTGCTACTGCTGCTTGTTTTCAGGGGCACTTCATGATTAAAGAAATGCCTTTGTTAGTAGCAGTATGACTTCTATTATAAACTATAACTTTGGATAGAAGACCTGTAGCTCTAAACAAAAGGTAGAGGTTTCTGTTCTACTTCTTTTAGCCATGATTGGCCAGGTTGAATGCACAGGTTAGAGGAAGCAGTGCGGTGAGTCCTGCCGCACAGTGGCAGGAGCCAGATCTGGCTGTTTAAGCCAGTGCTGCATACTCACTGATGCTATGCAGAACTGCACAGTGGTATCAGATAGAGGGAGGATACAGGGGAACTTGGACAGCTTGTTATGCTTGATCCTGCTTGGCAAGCTAGTATAAACTTACACCAGTTTCAAGGATGCTTGTTTGGTTAAGGGTGTGTGAGGAATCTGTTTGGAGGCGGGGATTCGTCAGAATCCCTGGGCTTGGCTTCCTGGGCTCTGGTCCACATTACAGTAGCCCTGAGTCTGAATTCCTGGCACGCATATCCAATGTTTGTGGGGTGCTCACTAGGAATTCAGCCCCCACTCTGAACAAGTAATGTTCTTCTTCTGCTCCTGCCGCCACCACTGCCAGCAGCAAGGAAGAAGGTTGGTTGTCAGGAATGGTGCCTAGCATGCCCGCTTCCAGGGTCCCTCTTCCATACCCAATGGAAGTGGCTGTCATGAACAGTGTTTGTTTGCAGGCAATGGCACCTGACACCTCTGCTTGCAGCACCCCTGTGTGTCCTGCAGCCATTCTGGGCAACAAAGGCTGCAGGGGGCATCATTGGGGCCCATGAGCATTCGTAGACTTCTTGGCTCAGCTGGGTTTGCAGGAGCAGGGTGAGCATGATTCCAAAGACAGATTCCAAAAGGGTTTGCCCAGTCTTAGGTTGGGCTATTTGGCATTTTCTGAGTGAATTGATTACCTGATTCATTTTCACTAATGGAGATGTTAGATGGTGCTTAGACAGGTTTTCCCTCTAGAAGGTTTATCCTGCTTGTTTTTCTGCAATAACTTTATCAGTAGCTCTGATCACTTGTTATAAAATCCTGCTTGTGATGTGGAGATGGGGATACTTTGACTGTACCATTGATCTTCCTGGGTTGAGTAAGAATGTCTGAAGAGTAACTGTAACTGTGTTTGACTGGCATTTTGTGGAATATTTTTATTTTAATGCTTTTATTACCACATCAGTTATATTAGTGAAATTTATTGTGTTTGCTTGTTGCATGCTGCTTTAGGAGGTTTTTTGCCCTACAAGGTGGCCTACCCTGGGTTCCCACTTGTATGGAATGCTGTAACTGCATTCAACCAAGCTTTGTTAAAACCTTTCTTCAGACTTTCCAGTTCAAGTCAAGAAGGTCAGGGCAGCACTGGAACACATGTCTCTGTCTGTGAATAGGGCCACAATTTATCTATACCTGCTTTAGGGGACTGTCAAGTTTCATACCAGCAGGAAGGTGCAGTAGGAGAAACAGTGCCAGTATTAGAAGTTGAGTTGAGAATAAATCAGTGGGAGGACTAAAATGCTCTGGCATGTGCTCAGAAAGCTGTCAGCAGGCTTGTTGTTATTATTTATGAGCACCATGTTGTGTGTCCTGCACTAAACAAACCGGAAAGGGTTTTCAGCAGTGTTGTCCAAACCAGTAAACCTGGCTTACATCACCCCTTTCACAAACTAGAATTGGAAACCAGGTTTTGATATTTAATTTGAATATTAGTTTGCTTGGAATCAACAAGTCAGCATTGCTGATTTATTGGTTTGTTTAGAAGTATGATAGCAGGAGTAAGAACAGATGGGCTGCATGCTTTAGCATACAACCAGCACCTGATAAGCCAGGATTCGCTGAAGAACCTGCTTCTTGGTCTTTACAAACACTTCCACTGTGAATCTGCTCCTCCTTCCTTCAACCTGAATTCAGCCAACATTCCCCCCCCCCACCCCCACTTCCTCATTTTACTCAGTTTCTAATGTTGACTCTGTTTTGGCCTCCTTTTTCCTTTGGTTTGTTAAAGATAAACTTAGAGAGAGAAAAGCCTAGAGAAAATAAATTATTTCCCAGGCTTTCATGTGTGTTTTGTAGAAATACTTGATTTTTAGTTGGATGAAATATATGTTTATATATGTAACAGAACGGTAGCATATTAAAGTAGATACCCTTCTCTTATTGAAAGCATTGAGTTGATACACAATTTAATCAAGGCCGTGTATATTCTGTTTATATGCTAAAATCATTACACAGCAAGAACTAACACTTTGGAACCTGTATAAGCTATGACAGTGGAGTAGATTTGTTTAATTATCTCTCTGTTAGATTTAAAGATCTTTCCTTTTTTTTTTTTTTTTTTTTTGGCTATTTATACATTGCATGCTGAGTTTGCTGACTGTAGAAGTAAGAATGGAAAAGCTTCCTCCGCCACCTTTGACAATCCAGGTTCTGAGATTTCAACAGACATTCCCCACACATTTTCAAGAAAATCTTTGTAGCTATAGATGTTGAAATTCTGATCAAGATTAATTCTTTATTGTCACATTCTTTTTGTGTGTAGAATTATGGCAGAAGGTTGTTGTTTTTAAAGCTAGCTACCTATATAAATGACAGGTAAACTCACAAGAAACAAGATATTTCAATTTAATATATAAAAAGCTTTATCTAATGTGGTGGTAAATCCTCTTAATTGTTTAAGAACACTGACACTCTGTTGTAGATATTGGCTTTTCACACTGTGTATTCGTGCAGTGAAACCTCATGTAAGTATATCAAGCATGAAGGGTCTCAGTGTATATGCAGATTATATGCTAATCTTTATTTAGAAAGGGCCTTGTAATTTGAGGTGAAGCTTCTTTTTAGTGCTACCTAGTTCTGTGAAATCCTGCATTGATATGTAGACATGTGTTACTGTTAATATAGTGGTTACCAAAATGGCACTCTGAATAAAGCCTTCACATCTTGATAGGTTCTGTGGATACCTGTTTGCTTCTAGTATAATTTCTTTTTCCTTGTAGGAACACACAGTCTTCTTCCAGGTTAGGCTTGTAAATAGCAACTCGCCTATGACAAGGAAGACTTTCCTCCAGGAAATAAGGCAAATTTTTTAATTTTTAAAAGGAGGAATTTTTTCAGGGTCACATATAGTGGCATTTCAGAGATAGCAAGTTAAACATGTTTTTACTTATTTGCAAGGTTGATTTAGTGTGATATCAGACCACAGCATAAGAGAATAGCCTGGTGTTTGATAGGGCTCGTCACTGATTGGTTGTTAGTCTATTGTATTATGCTGTTGAATTATTTATTAGCAATATTTATATACTGATTCTCCTTTTAAACAAATCTTGAGGCAATTTACAAAAGAATAAAAAGTGTAGACAGTAATTTTAGAGAACTGGATCTTTGCACTCATTTGTACTGTAGGGAGTCCTAATGTGCTGGTAGGGGGAGACACAGAAAACAAATTATGTTATTGAGGGAGTTAACAGCATGGCAGAGACAGCAGAATAGCATGGCAGAAACAGAAGATGAATTATGTTTTTGGGGGAGTTATTAACTATGAGCATGGCTGTCATAGTATGCATTCACTGACAGAACTTGGATATGATTCAGTATTAGTTTATATCATCTTTTTGGGCTCATGGTCACTTTTGAAATTTTAAGGCAATGCTGTGGGCATCACAATCAACCAAGTTGCTGTAGATGACATGGTCAATCAAAACATGCCCAGAAAATCAGTCAGATTTTATAAATAAAATAAATAATCAAGAATGTTCATTATTTTTATACTACCTCCCAATCAAGTTAAAGCTTATATTCTTATCTATAATTGCCGTAATAGAACTCACAATTCCAGTGTTTGCAAATACTGCTACAATAAAAATGTATGGATCTGAGGCATGGATCCATATGATTTTTGCAAGGGATGCTAACATATCCACAGTTGAAGCACAAAATATATCTGGTTTGAGGGATATCCTAGGTACACATTTTGAGACTCCATAAGGACCAATGCCTTAGATCCAAGGCTTGGGCCATGGCAGTGCTGGCAAGTTCCACAGCTATGTTTTGGAATGCTATAAATTGTGATCTCCATAAGCACATATAAACTGGATAGTGATTTAGTGAGGATCTTGTGTAAAATTCATGGAAATTCAAAAAGTCTGTCTTAAATTCTCTCAATCCTACTTTTAACCCTACACCATGGAAAAATAAAAGTGTGTCCGTCCAGAGGTGTTGCTTTACTTGTGAGTGGTTTCTTTTCTTTTCCTTATTCTTTCTCCCTTCCCACATATTCTGGCCTGCACGTCCTTTCACTAGCATTGCTACGTTTTCCTCTCTTCCCTGGATGGTTCCTAAGCTTCATGCCACCCTATTTCCCCTACCCTGCTAAGATAGCAGCAGCCTCCTTCTGTCTTGCATTTTTACCAGGAGGCTCACTGCACTGCAAAATAAAGTGCTACTCTCTTTCTATCTGGCATCCACTTTTCATAAAAATCCTCAAAAGATTTTTAGGAAAATGAAGATAGTGGGCAGTTTTTAAAATTTTGAACTTTGGATGAGCCAGGGATCATTATATGGATGCTGAGGCAGGGATGGCAAGTCTATATAGTTGTGTGTATATAAAAGCCACCCTGCCATCCAGCACAATCTGGTATACTAACAAGTGAAGCTTTGGGCAGGAGTATCAAATGAAGAGCCTGGTCTGCTCAGTTTACAGTTACTGGTACGAATTAAATGGAGGGACTAGCCTCAGACCAGATACCATGGTCACAAAAAAATGGGATACTTCCTCCTCTAATAGTACTCTGGGATAGAATTTTAGAAAGTGAGACAGTATATAAATGATAATAGAAACAAACAAACAAACCACTTTATTTGGAACTTAGAAGCAGGTGGATATTAATTAGCCCACAAATGCAGTGCTTTACTTTTAACTCAGTGAACTATCTGGTCATGAGGATGTGATTTAGCTTATCAGTCATTCTTTTAGAGGTCTGGTGGTGTGTGTGCATACTGTGTATGTATCCAAAGCCCCCAGATGCATTTTAATCTCTTGTACACCTCAAGGTTCTTTTCACATACACTACCTACCATTGTGACAAGTGTTTTGTTAATATTTGAAAAGTGGGACTTAGACTTGGAAGAAAATATGTTTGCATTTTGTAATGGCCAGTGCACAATTATTAACTTCCTTTACGCTCAAGGAGTGTATTTCTCAAAGTGCAAAATGACTTTCTCATCTGTTTGGTCAATTCACTGTCCAGATGATTCGTAGACCATTAATGTGAATTTTCCAGAAAAATAGAACTGGCAAATTTTCAGAAAAAAATCCAAAACTTTAATGAGTTTTGCCATTTCTTTCTAGTAGTTTCTGGTATATATCTTACATTTTTTGCAGGACAGTTTCCACATGTTGTTGAATGCATCTTTCCGTCTTGCTGCATGTTCAACATACTCCTGCTCTCAGTATTTACATGTACAATCTTTCTTTCTTCATTGTTTCATTCTAGCAAAGCCCTTCTTTTTTGGCACTATGATTTAGCTCAACATAGTTAAAAGCATAGACAACGAACATATCTTATGCAAATGTTTCTAACTTCCTGAGTTTAAGAGCAGAAATGAGGCACATCTCTGAGGAAAGGGAAACAAACAATAGTTTCAATTTCAGATTTCCTTTAGTTTGTTACTTGACAAATGTTAGCAATAGAGGGCATATACAGGATGTAAAATTCTGGTGCAAACCCAGTCTGGAGCTAAAATTAAAGGGGGTGTAATATTTTAGTTTTCAGTTAAAGAAATTTTAATTTCCCCGTGGACAGTGGATCACTAGGGCTTGTCAAAGCTTGCTTTAGAAGAACAACTTACAGCAATTCATATCCTATGTGTAGCCCATCTAACATGGTTGTTTGTAGCAGACAGTTATGGATAAATGCAGACATGCATGGTGTAGAAATGTTTCCATGGATAGTGTTAGAAAAAAACAACAACAACACCATTATCGCCGTGGTACACATTACATGCATTTCTCATTTGTTTGCCTTTCTTGGTACTATATTTTTAAAGTATGTATTCTACCCTCTTCTTCCTCAGTGTATTGTGTCTTTTCTGTTTAACTTCATGCATTTGTTTCTGGTGTTTCAGTTCCTTTCCTAAAGGCTTCAGGTTTGTTAATATCTATAGAAATTATAGTTATTGGCAAATTTGAAATTGCCCATTTGGATTTTTTCTCCATTTATTAGGTTTCTTAGGGCACAAATCTGTTGATTGAGCCCATGTTGCTTGGAAACTCTGAACTCTGTTGAAACAAGGCTGGGAGGCAGATCTCTTAGTCCTGCCTTTGAGCTTGGAAGGATTCTTCTAAACAGTCTTATGGTCCCAAGGATGCTGTCCCAAAGATTGCTCTCTTCATCATTTAATGAAAATAAATGTTTAGGTATTTGTATTTTCCTGTGGGAAAATATAGCAGGGGAACATTTTCCACCCCACACCATTGTTTGATTGTCATATGGTGATTACTATATCCAATAGTCAAGGAATGTGCTCTCCTTTTGTATGTTACAGTTGCTTGTATTGGATTAGATCCAAAGTTCTTCATGCAGGATTAAAGAAGGAAGGCAATTTTTGGCTGAATTCTCCTGCAGTGCTTATTTCATCTCCTATAAGGTTTCTGGAAGATCCATTAACTGGAGGATTTTCTTGAAAAATTTGACTGGGGAATTTTTCATATGCAAGTTTTCATAGAGTAAATTGCATCAAGCTTTTCAGTTTGCCTATGAAAATTTTCTGACACCCTAGTGCAATCAAATATGCCATCTATATTTTACTTATATAAATAAATACTCTGTGTTAATTTTTGTCCCAGTACACCACAGGTATTTGAACTGAAATATTGGGAGGGGGGAATGAAAGCAGTCCCAATGTGAACAACTAATACTTAGTGTTTTAAACGCTTACAAAAATTGAACATTAGTGTGCATTTTCTTTACATTATTTATTCTTAAGAAGGAAAAGCAAAGGCACAGACTGATAAATTTTAGTAATGCAAAGAACAATGATTAACTACTCATCTACAGCTTTGAAACTGCCAAGCTTGCCTAATTTGACATGCATTCATTGTTTCTAATGACCTTATAAAATGGCAAAATGTCTACAAAACACTGGGAGAATGTTGTTGCCTTCAAACCTTCAGAATATTAATTGGGACCCAGGATGCTGCAAGTAGGAAGAAGGACTTTTTCAAAATTGCTGTCTCCTTTCTTCCAGTAGGAGCATCCTGTGAGTATAGTTCCACCTACAGAAACTCTGGATGCAAGCAGTTGAGATCATTTTCTTCTATCTGGTACATCACTGCAAAGAAATAGTGTATGATTGGCCCCGCAGTTGTATCAAATTCAGCATTAGTGCAGTCACTGTTAAGTTAGTCACAAGCTGCTTAAGACTCTCTTAAGATGAAATCAGAGAACTTGTTGGATTTAACTTTCCGATCGCTTCATCCCAAAATACTGTTTTGGGGCATTTTTAAAGCATGGATCAGTAAGAGATTAGGGGTGTGTGTGTTTGTGTTTGAAAAAGAGAATGAGAATTTGGAAACACATTGTTTTATCAAAGCAGCAGTTAAAAACCTTTGGAAACCTATGAAGCTGCTCCTCATGCCAGTTGAATGGTACTAAATATAAAATCAACAAAATTAGAACCGATTTGGCCTTTGCTGTATAAGCTTGTATAATGCAGAATGACTTAGAATGAGAGGAAAGTTTGCCTGACTTCTCAATTGATAAATTAAACCAAGCTCAAGCTTCATTCATGGGTAACCACAATAGCAACTAAAGCGGACGTGTCAAACATGTTTTAGGTGGAGACTGAATTCAGCAGGTGTGGCTGCACTTACTGTCATCACTGACCCACCCATTTTGTCATTCGTTTTGCTGAGAAGGACAGCGATCTGAACTATTATCTCCTGTTACATACAGGAGATAACAGTGGGGATTTTAGCAGTGGGGCTTCACGGTCAAGCCCTGCACACTGGAAGCTCTGCATACTAGGTTGGTTTTGTACCAGAGTGAAACAGATTATTCAGATCTTTTATTTGAACACTTTATGCACTCAGCTTCAGGAATCAACTTCAGAGCAACTGACTCACTTTAAATTCTTTGATGATGAAACAACTTTTAAAATTCGGCCCAAAAGCTACAGGGCACAAACATTTTCAGTTAGCTATTTTACTAATGTATTCAAAATTTGTTTGGGTAAAAACACATTTTGAGAAACTATCAGGGGCACATGTGCAAAATGGGTACCAGAGAAGCAGTAGCTATTTACAAAAAGTTAGTTACAGGTAAGAGGTACAATGGGAAAATAGCACCAGAGCAGCCAAGAAGTAAAAAGGGCGTATGTCCACAGTGCTGGTAAAAATAATCTCTCTATTATTTATACTTAAATGCATCTTGGAGCATCTCTCCTTTGGGAACAATAAGAGCAATGAAATATCCTTCTTTTAACTAGCATGATAAATGGACTTGCAATTTTTGAACCACAACACACTAAACAAACTTTTGAAACCCACACTTTTTGAATATTCCCCCTTTCTTTTTCTTGGTTGCAGGTTATGCTTCAGAGGAAAGCATCAGTCTGCAGGCACTCACTATCTTCATTTCCAAAGAATGTGTTCAATTCCATCACAGAGTGCAGAAGCATTCATAGAAATGAAGATGGCAGTAGCCAAAGTCCTTCATTTTTCCATTGCCAGTGAGAAAATTTGTTAATATATTGTAATATGAATGGCAGAGGTAGAGCACTGTGGCAGGCACTAAGAATGGTGACCAGGTCCACAGTGGTGTCTGAGGTCTCCACATTACCTGTCCCTCATTTATTCTGACTAGCAGTGGCTTTCCACGGTTTCAGACAAACATTTTTCCCATTCCAACTTGCTGCTAAATATTTTAAGCTCAGGATTTAAACTGGTATCTCCTGCATGTTAAGAGACAGGATCATAGATTCCTGATGTCATACTGAACATTTACAGTTTCTTGCCTCTTAACAGCTGTTTTAGTTCAATGAATCTAGTGTCTTTTAGCAATATGTGACTTTGCATATACTCTGCATTATTGACAGATTTACCAGAGTTGAAATATAGTTTCATCCATCAATAATTAGACCTGGGTAGTTTGTTTTAGAGGTGTCTTTACTGAGAACAAATTAATTTTCTAGAGAACATTTGTAGATATGCCTGCCTGAGACACACATAAGTGAGAGACAGCAGAACATCACATCACATCCTAGTGCTGTGTGTTATCCATCCGTCCTAAAATAATAATTCCACTCTAATGTTTGTGGAACGTGCTTCACCAACAATCTTTTTTGTATAAGAATGTAGTAATATTATTTTAGAATATACGGTATAGTTTGAGAAACCACAATTTAAGTGTGGGAAAGGGTTTCCATGTTGTAATAACAAAGGTAGCAGGTCATTGTTATGTAAATCACATTTGAAAGCAATTTTTATCAACCGTTCATAATAACCTTTTTACAAGCTAGGTAATAACTGGTGTGGGCTGAATATAAAGCAACGTACAATGGTCTTGGAACCTTGGATTTGGATTTTGTTTCTTCCTATCCCCCCATACTATTGCTGTATATATTTTATTCTCATCTTCTCTCATAAACAATTATTTTAATACTGTTGCAGAGAAGAAGATTCAGAGTGCGAGAAAGATAAGAAAATTTGGTACTATAGCACAAAAGTCCAGCTGGCAGAATTAATTGAATGCCTTGACAAAGATTACTGGGAAGCTGATCTCTGCAAAACTCTAGAAGAAATGCGTGAAGAAATTCATCGGCATATGGATATAACAGAAGACCTTACTAATAAAGCACGTGGTAGCAACAAAGCTTTTCTTGGTGCAGCAAATGGTAAGAATCTAGTTTAACTAGTCCTGAATTGCTTCTGCAGTACAATGCGCTAGAAAGCATATTTTGAAGGTCTGTTTCATTGACTTATGTTAGGAAGGTCAAGTTCTGTTGGGCTGTACTGTGAAATGATTGTTCTCTGAGAGCAGTTTTGAATGCTGCTAGAATGTATACATGCTTTAGGTACATTTGAGCCTATTAGATTATTTGAGGGACAGCAGGCTAGCACTCCATTGCCGCCCTTGCTGCTGTTCCAAGGAAAGTGTTAACTACTGTACAAACTTCTTCACATACAGTAAAAACTAGACATGCCATATTCACTTTAATCATCTTTTAATGGTCCACAATTGCAGTGGGATTCAAATGCTATGTAATCAGTCTTCAGATAATAAAAGAGTGCTGTGTTGCACTCTGCTATATCAACTGCAGTAGCAGCTCATGGTCGGTGGCATACTAAATTCAAAACTAATTCAAACATAATTGTAGACTTGGGTTTCAGGACGTTTGAAGTGAAAATCAAGCAAATGAAGTAACCAAGGATGGAGTTACTTACTACTCTGTTTAGTACATAGTGCAAAAATCTGCTCATGCTAAAAGTTGTGTTTCAGTGAGGCAGGTAGCTCTTTTGCTACCACTTTGCTCTACTCTTTGTGCATGCAAGAAAACCCAGTTGATTATAGCTTCTTGTTATGGAGAAATCAGGAACTATGATTAATGGCTTCTAATTGAGCCATAATTCAGAAGTCAGCTTCAAACTTCATATTTTGGAAGCTGTTAACCATAGTTTCACTGACTGGATATAAGACAACATGGTGTAATGGTTAGTGTTGGACTGGAACTCTCGAGATCTGGGTTGTAGGCCCTGCTCAGCGCCAAGGCTCACTGGATGCTCTTGGGTCAGTCACAGGCTCTTAGCCCAGCCTAGCACACTGGGTTGTTGTTGTGAGGATAAAATGGAGAGGAGGTGATACTTAAAAGTTGCATCAGGCTCCTTGTAAGAGGGAGAAGTATAAATACTAGAATAATATGAAACTGTGGCTAACAATGCTTTCTTGGCTTCTTTCCCAACTCAAGTGAAGAGAGGAGCAGAACAGCAGCAGTGTACTGTGTGTGGTTATATAGAACTCTTGTACATCCTGTTTCATTAAGCCAGGATTTGGTGATCTAAATGCAACCCATGAACGAATTCCTTAGAGAATATGTATAAATATTGAATATCATGGTGAATATGCACATTTTAGTGTTAAGAATAATGAATTGTGCACCTTCAGTCAGTATGCATGATCTAGGAGTGTTCATTTCTTGACAACATTTTATGCAATCTGTGTTCAATATGTACATTTTTGCATCAGAATGAATAACCTGCAGGAGGCATTGGATATGGTAGCATAAGCAGGAAATTTTATACATTGGCATAACTTGAGACTGCACGTTGCCCATGCCAACAATTTGAATATATCTCAAGGATTTCACACATTCAGTGAATATGTATATATTTGTTACAAGTCAGAATTGCTTCCATTTCAGAAGAGAAAAGGAAATAAAAGGCAAAACAATATTGGTTAGATCCAGAGGTCCAAGGCACGTCTGTTCACTGTGTGTGCTTAGGGCAAGGGTCTCAAACTCACGGCCCACGGGCCAATTGCTGGGACGGGCAGGGCACGGGGAAGCGGACCTGCGGCCTTCAAAGCACCAGCGGCGCCCGGGCCGGCCTCCGGATGAGCAGCCCACCACCACCGCGGTGGTGGAATACTTGATACGACCCAGCCTCACCCAGACTCTACTTCCAGCGGCCCCCAAGTAAGTTGAGTTTGAGACCCCTGGCTTAGGGAGTTGCTGATTTTTCACATTTGTTTGCAATTTACACTCCCATTGAGTGGGGAGATTTCCCTAGTGGCTCACTGGGGTGCAGCAGATGGAAATAGCAGGAAAATGTGCATCTCCACCCACACAGGCAGAAGTTTTTTTTCTACATGTGCATATTTTTAATCCAAGGCTATAGCTTTTGTAATTTCCACTCTTGAACATAGCATCTAATACTGTAAAACAAATTAGTTTTTTCAGGTTTTATTTTGTAAAAAACAAGTCTTGAGCTTTTGGAATGAAATAGCAGTCAATTTTAAATATTTTTCCTTAAGCTCATAAAGATATTATTGATCAAAGTAATATGTGCAGCAATTTAATGAGTAGTTACAAACAGTTTCATTTTAAGATTTACTTAAGAAAGCATGTCTTCAGAAAATGTGAAATCCCATGTTGTGTGAGAAGACTTCCACGTATACAACAGGACTTTGCTTTCCTCTTCACTGTGCACTTTCTTCTTTACTCTGCAAATCTGATCTGTATGGTCACACAACTCTCTGAAGCAGTTTTTGAGGGCACTCAAGGGGTTACATGCTGTGAGGGGAAATTAGATGCAATCCAGGATGCAGTACTGCTTGCTTTACATGTGACTCACACCTTCTAGGTGTCAGGGTCTGCGGTGCAGGGGACAGGCTCAAGACTGATGCACTGGGACCAAGGGAACAGAATTTGAGGCAAGAGTCTGAACATAGTCCAGAGTCCAATACTGAAGGCAGAGGCAGGGTTGTAGTCAAGGAACAGGCAGGTGTTTGAAACCAGGAGTACATCGCAGGGCAACACAAGGATGCAGTCACAAGCCAAAGGCCAAGAACCAAGAAGAAAACAAGAGTAGTGAGTGGTACCAGAGGCAGGATAACTGGATGGGATTCAGGATAACTGGACTGAAGAACCGGGGACCAGGGTAATTGGTACCTGAGGCAGGACAACTGGACAGGATTCAGGAGCAGTGAAGGTGTGGCACGGCGGGCAAGACAGCAGGACTCATCAATTTGGCGAAGCAGCATATGGCAAGGCAAGGGTCAGGCAAAATCCCGGAACTGAACACAACTATCAGGAAGACCTGCATTGCTGAGGCTAGGTAGCAGGGCACAGTGATCCAGCTAGGCAAGAAACCAGAGCTAGTGAGGGTCAAGCAAAATGTAGGAGCTGAAATGCACTCTATTAAACAGGAAGGCATGTACTGCTGAAGTGAGGCAGCAAAGCATCACACAGCAGAATAGGAACCCCATCAGGCAAGAATGGACTACAGCTAGCAGGAAAACCTGCGTTCCCGAGACAGCCGGGGGAGCAGTCCAGATTATGATGCTAGGCCACCAATTGGATTTGGTACAGTTCTGAAAGGAAAATCACTTAAGAAACATGAAAAATGACATTGTGTAATTCAACTTTTACACTTAAGTTACTAAACACTAAAATGCATTTTCTTTTAATGCTATCTTCAACTTCTTCATGGTGAGTTGCCACAATGTATTAAAATAGTGCTGTGAAATTTTAAGTGTTATCTTGTGCTCTTTGAGTTGAAAAGCATAGCTGATAACTCCAAGAAGAGGAGGAGGAGGAGGACGACGACGAGGGGATAGCTATAGCTTTGCTATTTCCCCCAAAGCTGCAATTCCAGTTTTAACATACTTTTGAGAACCAGTTCATAACTGGTACCAAGCCAAAAAAAAAAAAACCCCTTCACTTTTCTGTGATACTTGGTTGTTAGTACTGTCCATCTTCAGTAGACGTGACCACATCCCTTCTAACCCAACTATTAGCCAGTACAGAAAGCTTTACTGCATCACTGAAGTCTGGCCAAGGGCATGTACATTCTGACATTATTTGTCTGCCTTTTCAAGAAGTACAATTTGCGTAATGTTCCTCTTTTTAATATAGAGACTGCACATGACTATGTAGCCGTACCCTTTTGTGCCCAGTTTGCTAAAAATAGCAAGCTTGACTTGTTGCAGTCTAAGGTGTTAATAGGCATTTCCACATTCCTTTAACACACAGCATTTTGCTTCGGTCATGATCATGGGTACAATTTCCATTCCTCCTCCTCTGGTATTTTTTCACGTGTGTCATATTCTATTTTACTATGTTCCTCTCCTCTCTTACCACTCTTTCTAGATCATTTTCCACATCAGTCTTGCCAAAAGGTAAGGTATCACTCTCACACCTGTTTTGGCCTCATCCCAGACATGGCCTCATAAGGTCTTTGTTTGATATCCCCAGGTGAGCAGTTTTTCATGGGCTACGAAATTTTAAATCACCTGACCATGTTTCTGTTTGTATTGAAGCCAGGCATGTGTTCAGTTCCTCAAACTGTCTTGATTTGCATTGTGACAGGTTTTGCTATACACTATTTTCAAGTCATTCTTTTCTTCCTTTACCACTTGTTGACAAATTTATGCTCATTGTTATCCTTGAAGATGCCATTCTCTTTATCCTGATACTCAAGAATGAACTTATATTCTCATTATCCTTACTTTTTATGTCTAATGAGTCAGTCTTAGCAAATTCATTCTGAAAAGATCATTCGTTTGATTACCAATGGGAGCTTAGGTCTTAGCTGGTGTAGTATACTATTTTCAACAGTAATCTTTGATTTCTTTTCTAAATAGGAAGAATAAAAATGCTGAAAATGATATTTTGTCATGCTATTCTTTCTACCATGCCCAGTACTTGAATATGTCCCAACTTACGTTATATATCAAAAGTGTATTTACAGACAGTAGAGCATGGCTTTATCCACAGGCAGTATTAGAGATGGTATGCTTTAGCTCTTCTCCTGTAAACACAATACAGTTCCTTTTCAGTCCATCTTTGGACTTTAGTTCACGAGATGTAGTTTGCGAAAATGCACTTTTGAAATAAAGTTGCTGTGTGGCATTTGTCCACTTGTAAATTTGCTTGGTTCCTCATAATACCGAGTGACATTGTTTTATGAAAGAATGCTAAGAATACTTCTATGTTTGATGGTCAGATTAGGTGGGATCAGTTGTCCTGTAAATTCTGCTAATCATCTCTCTTCACTGTGCTAGAGCCCAGAGTCCAGCCTTAGCTAGTATGTGTTTCCTTGTGGAGAACCACAGTACTGACTACATCTAGCCTGGAGACACGCACTGGAAGTTGCATGTGCAAAGAGTACAAGAATCTCTCCTGTAGTCTGGCCCCTGTGCCAAATTCATTTTACATGGATCTGACGGTGGTGCACAGGGATGCTTCCAGAAGCGGAGAGGGGGGAAAGCTCTGCTGCAGCCAGAGTGATTGCCACATGGTCCTTCAAGGCTGTATTACATTTTAAAAATCTGACCTCGGTGTCTTGTATCTCTTTTTTCTTTTACTTTAGAAGAAATTCTTGAATTAATTAGAGCCAGAAAGGGGGAAACTTTGGAAGATAAAAGTTCAATAGATGATGATACGGAAAAGGAAAAAACTGGTGTTGAAAATAAAGACAGTGCAGGGACTGATAATGACAAAGAAGAACTTTCAAATCAGCAGCTGGATGTAAGCAAAGAAATGCCACCAGACGAAAGTTCTGAAAAAGGAAGAAAGGAAGGTAAACAAGATGCTCTTGCGCAGTTAATACAGTAAAAAACCCATATTCACTATTCCAGTTACTGTGGTTTTAATACCAGACCCAGTGCTCTGGAGCGCAGCCCCCTCCAGTGAGCTTTTCTGCATTGTGAACGTCACGTGCAGCTGCACACCCAGTCCTGTGCCTGCCCCACGCTTGCTATGGGGTGGTGCACTGTTCCAGGCTGACTGCGGTGACAGCTGGAAAGGGAAGAGTTCCCCACATGGCTATCTATGGAGAGACACAGCACTGCCCACCGCCATGTGCCCGTCTGTGGCCAGTACGCCACATTCTTTAAAAAAACTCATTTAATTCCTGATGGCAAACTTGCAAATGATCAAATCCACCAAAGTTTGTTTGTTTGTTTATGTATTTATTATTAAAAGCTTTTGTATGCCATCCTTTATATAAATATCTCAGGACGGCTTGCAGCAATTCAAACACAATTTAAAACATCTAGTGATTAAAACAGTGATCCTGTATAAACAATAAATAGACATCAAATAAATCAAATCAAAAAAGTTAACCTGTGAAAGTTGAGATTCAATTGTATATAATGATTTCACTGGTAGTATACATGATTTCATGCATCTGCTGGGAGGCTTGGAACCTGTCCCTCACAGGTAGGGGGTCTATTTTATATCTGTTACAATAATGTTCACTCTTAGAGAACTTTTAAATATTTAATGGTTTATTTTTGATTTGTCAGTTTTTTCTGATTTACACAGACGTTTCGTCACCATAGAATCATCTGTATTTCCATGCTACAGAATGGATCTAGTACATGCATTTTTCACAAACTTAATTTTGCACTGGCTACAATTAGCCATCTTTGTAAGCTTAAAATGTCTATAAAGGTTTATTATGCATTTTACTGTAGAGTCAGTCGATGCTGGGGATAAAAGTGATTCTGTGACATCACCTGTTGAAGGTAGCTTCACCAATCCTTCGGGAGAGGCTCTTATTTCTGAAGAAAAGAATTCAATGGGGTGTGAGTCAGAAATCCTTGACGATAATGAGGGGGAGAAGAATTCTGCATTAGAGGTCCTCAGAGAAGTTTCAGGTATGGAAGGCACTGTATAAATACTCTAATTTAGAGGACAATAATAGTTTTGTAATTGATCGTCTACTAAAGCCATTCATGAATAGCCATGTGCTATTCATACTGCCTGTTTTCAGGGCAACATCCTCACTGCATCTGAATTTATCTTTTGATTTTGACATTTTAGAACCTTCTTTTTTATATTTTAAGTATTTTATATTGTATTTATTTTATTTAAACTACTACAATACAAATAAATAGGTGCTGTTGGGCAGCATTCAAACACTTTAAATAAATAAATACACTGTAAAGAAAAAAAATGCAAGATACATATGCATATGAACAGTGAATGTATCCCTCCACCAGGACCATGGTGTCATTTATTCCTTCATTTTGTCTTCCTTCCTTCCTTCTAAATTTCAGCTCTTTCAGGAATATCTCCTGACTTAGAATCTTATGACTTAAGGTTTTTTATTTTTCATTTTCAACTGTTTTTGGTAATGCTAAGTACCTAAAATACTTGTCTTTCATAGACGAAACAGCAAAGACAACTCCTAGTCTGAATGTTGGTTCTTCTGAAACCCTCTTGCCTGATGCGGAAAATGGCAGCAGCAATGAAATCAATTCTATGCTGAGTGAATCTATGAAGACTCCCGATGAAGTGGAAAATACTGAAGGAGGATCCCAGAGCTCAGAGGAGCTAGGTAAAAATAAAGCAGTCTATCACTAGGGTATGCTGGATTGGTAGTCTTAAAATTGTATAATTCCTATGTTTTTACAAATATCTGTTTTAATTTGCCTTCCTGTATATCACCTATTTAATCTGGGCTTTTTTTGACAGGAGATAAATCTAATGGAGAAAGAAGTGAATCTCCAAGTACTGGAAGAGGCACCCCATGTTCAACACGAATGGTCACCAGGTTACGGAATCCAGATAGTAAACTCAGTCAGCTGAAAAGCCAGCAGGTTGCTGCTGCAGCACATGAAGCAAATAAGTTGTTTAAAGAAGGCAAAGAGGTTTGTGTTGGTTTTGAAAGCAATGACTGTAGAATGCCCTTGCCCTAGGGATGCCCAGTGAAGAGTGTTGGTAGTGGTTTTACTGGAAGACAAAGGCTTACAGTGCAGTCCTATATGAGTTGTACACAGAAGTCTGTGTGTTATTGGCTGCTTTAAGGTTTGGGCCGTCTCCTCCTGTAGTGCAGCCATCGCAAGATTGTTGACATCCTGATTCTGAAGTGGAGAAGGTGCTGAAGTTCTTGGCTGACTTGCAAAGGCCACTGGACTCGAGAGATAAGCCAGTTGCTTAAAACCCACCAGTTTCAAGTTCTGCGGGGAAGTTGAGTGACTTCCATCTGATATGGAAGGGGGAGGAGGCAGCTTCATTAGTCCAGCTATATGGCATCAAGGGCAAACGTTCCACACAATTGATCCATAAGTCAAAAAGTTGAAAGAGAAGTCAGCTCTTCTTGTTTTGAAAGGGAAGAGAGCTAGTTAAATTTGGAATTAACTTTATATCATTAAGCCACATTTTTCTAGTGACTGATAATCTATCTTTCCCTGTTTCCTTTGTAATTGCTTTCTATAATACTCTTCTCATGTATTTCAAGACTTTTAGTTAGAAATTGTGCACCCTGATCTTCCTGGAAGGCAGGGCAGAGGGATAGCTCTGACAGCTCGGTTTGCATGATTGCCAGGGAAAGGAAGTCATAGTAGCTTCTTTTCCCTGCCCTGCTTGCACTGGTTGCATACTGTGTGCTTTGCCTAAGTAGTCTTAACGGCATGTGGGTTGCTGTGTCATTGGAACCTGATGAGATGTGCAGTAGGTGGCTCCCAAACCACCCCAGGAATGCATGGCTGCGTTCAGATGACATAGTAACCTATGTGCCAGATGGGTAATTAGGCCACTCCCATGACACAAAACCAGCAGGTGTGGGGGTGGAGAAAAGAAGCCAGGGTTGCTTTTCCTCGATTTTCGTATGAACCTGGCTGTTGTGTTCAGTGGAGCTAACGCCTGGGATAAGTCTTCCCAAAGCTGCTAAATGGCTGTGGTTCTGTATTGCCTCCAGTATCAGGGAACACCCATGCCCTCCTACTCATTGGTTGGCCTCTGAATAGAATTCAGGACTAGATAGGACTTTGCTGTGAGCCACTAAGGCTCTTCTTATGTTCTTAGTTAAGTCGGTATAAGAATGCAGCCCAAGACTGTCAAAAATTGCACTGGAATTTGCTTGTTAAACATGCAGTTTCAGTGTCTTTGCTTCAGAGTGCAAAACTATTAGGGCTGCTGTCAATAATTGTGAATTCACTTAAGTTGCTTTGGCAGTTGGAATTAAGTGTATGAAAAGGCTCTTTTTCTGTAGTGAGAAGGAATAGAAATGTGGCTTCTTGATGCCGTATTCATTTAGTATGGCATTTCTTCTGCAGGCAAACTCTGCTTTGTTGGATGCATTCCTTTACTGTTTTATAGATCTACTTGGTAACTCTGAATGTTACAATTCTTTAATGTTACAATACAGTCAGCAGGACTGCAGCTCTTCATTAAAATACTGAAAATTATATAAGTTTTAATATGTATATGTTTTATGTTTACTTCAATAAGGTCCTTGTGGTTAATTCTCAAGGGGAAGTCTCCCGATTAAACACCAAGAAAGAAATAGTGATGAAAGGAAACATCAACAATTATTTCAAGCTAGGTCAAGAAGGGAAGTACCGTGTCTACCACAATCAGTATGCCACAAACTCTTTTGCTTTGAACAAACATCAGCACCGGGAAGACCATGACAAGCGACGACACCTCTCTCACAAGTTTTGTCTCAGTCCTGCTGGAGAGTTCAAATGGAATGGATCAGTGCATGGATCGAAGGTTCTTACAATATCCACTTTGAGGCTAACCATCATCCAGCTAGAGAACAACATCCCATCTTCATTTCTTCATCCCAACTGGGCTTCACACAGGTAAAAGCACCTGGAGTTTCAGGATTTTATTATTATATAGTGCCATCTGTGTGCATGGTCCTTTACAGCATAGGAAGACAGGTTCCTTCCGCAAGGAGCAGACAACTGAAAAGTAAGTGTGAGGAAGGGAACCATAGGTAAACATGGATGTAATATGTAGTTGTTTCTGTTTTATATATTAAGCTTAGATACAGGCTGAGTAGCAGTAGGGTATGGACCTAGGATATTGTTTAAGAGCTTCATGGAAGTGCTGGACTATGAAGAAATGTGGTATTTAGTACACCTTTAGTACTATTGCAGTTATTTTCCTCACTGGTGGTTCTGTGTATTCTGCACTCAGTGGAATAACTTACTGTGCTCAACACATTTAAATCTTGCTATATTTTTGCTAAATGTAGGTCTAATTGGATCAAGGCTGTTCAGATGTGTAGCAAACCTAGAGAATTTGCATTGGCTTTGGCTATATTGGAATGTGCAATTAAACCAGTTGTCATGCTGCCAATCTGGAGGGAGTCCTTGGGACATACCAGGTAAGATGCCTAAGTGGGTGTAAAATTTCTAATATGTGAAAATACTGAGGATCTTAACATTGACTGTTACAAAAACTCAGGCAGACACACTGAACATTTCCTGTCCTGGTTTACTGGCATTGTATTTGTTTGCAGCCATTTCATGGAGGTTACTGCCATGTTTGGTTCAACCCAGCAATTTGAAAATGTTAGGAAAACCTTGTGCTTTAAAAGGTCTTATTTGAATATCTCTAGTCACTGGCCAGAAGAAATAACCTGCTTGGTTATGTGTGTCTTGCAATTAGGTTACGTAGAATGACAGCTATTGAAAGAGAAGAAAAGGAAAAAGTGAAAAAGAAGGAGAGAAAGCAAGAGGAAGAAGAAACCATGCAGCAAGCCACATGGGTGAAATACACATTTCCTATCAAACATCAGGTACTGTTTTTGCATAGCAATCTTCCTTTTTAAGGAAAATGAAATCTATTCTGCAGATTGCTGCTGTTTCTTTATTGTATTTTAATGGCTGCCATTTTAAAAATTATGTAGCTTAAATACTACATTGATAGAGTAAAGGAAAACAAAGAACTTCCATCTTACCCAAGTCTTGAACTGTTGCTGTAACTGGATACCATTCCATGATGGATTGTCATCTTGCTCAACTGATGGAAAATAATTTTTTACTAGATATCTTTCATGTTGGATGTGATAGGATGGGCTTATATACCCCAGTCCTACCAGTAAGGGGAAAGATAGGCAGATCATAGTCCCCTGTTACTTCATATCAGTGAAGATAAATTTCTTCTTCCTGATCAAAAAAGTCCCAAATCAATTGTCATTTGTTTACAGCCGTTACTACAGGTCTGAGGGTAACCTCTGGATTATCCTTTCTAAAGTCATTGTCCTTTACATATACCCCAGTTCATCTTTCCTGGTGTACTCTGTGCAGAGATGGAATTTCTGCAAATCCAGTTGGACTTGACAAAACCATACAAGCCCAACTGGTTCCCCCAAAGCACTTTCTTCTTTTTACTTTAATAATCACTGAGCTAGATAGGTAACTGAAAAATTCAAAAAGGCAATCAGGTTGGAATCTTTAAAAGGGTAACTTTTACTTAGCTCATGGACTTACTAATGCTTCAAAGAATAATTGAGAACTAGACTTATATTTGCAACATCTGAGAACTGTTTACATGTTCTAGGATAGGAAAGAACAGACACAAACCCTGTGGGCTATGGAGTATTACTTGATTCCTTTGCAAGTAACCCCTTTGTCCTCTTCTGACTCCAAGTGAAGTGCCAAGTGAGCTGCTCACTTCTTCAAATGAGATTTTAAAGGTTATGTTGAGTACGTGTGAGACCAACCTGTTTGTTTGTCTGGTGAATAACAGTGCAGAATTACCTCCATGTAGGATTCTTTGAGTTGGTTTTTCCTTAGGGAAAACGGTGACTGTAAAGTAAGGCTGTAACTTGGCCTGGTTTCTTAGTATTGGAAGGGTTGAGAGAGAACATCAGAGAGACAGCGTGTCCTCTGTATGGCTTGCCTTGAATTCAGTGTTCCTCAGCTTCCAGAGAGGTGGAGCAGGGGTGGCTCAAGCAGGCTTTCTTTGTGTCAACAGAAGTAGGGTCAGATGCTGCACAGAATGACCCTCTCCACCCCCACCTCCCCATTTGCACCTCAATTGTGAGTACAGAATTAGTGAAGCATACTTACTTAAATGCAGTCTGCTGCCTCATGTGATGTGCATGGGTGTAGCTAGTGTGCTGGATGGAATAAATACTCTGGGCTAGGAAACAAACATGTTTTCAGGTGAGGCTTTTTGATGCAGGAAGTTACTACATGTGATAAAAGCTGCCAGTGTCTTGAGGTTTATTTACACTCACAGATATGTAGCATAAAAATAGTGAAGATTGTCTATAATGCTGGATGGAGGCATTTAAATGGTGGCTTTCACTGTGCTATCTGTCTACTACCTAACAGTAGGTTTGGGAAGAACCCTTTCAGAAACCATCCCTCTAGAGTCTAGTATGTGTGGACTTCCTCTTGAGTTTGGCCCAGTCCGCCAAGCCAAGCCAAGCGTAAGCCCGTGAACACTCACAGACCCCTAGTTGGCAACCTTCCCTGTCAAGAGAAGCTGCAGGATGCAGAAGGGGGCACTGCAAGTGTGCATGGAGCATCATTCCCGGCAGCCAGCCTTCTTCCCAGCTTGCTCTGCTGGAAGTGGTGGGCACAAAGGAGGAGTGCTGCTTGTACAGCACATAGCAGCTCAGTTCCTGAGGAGTGAGTGGGTGCCCCACAAATACTGGGCTCACTTGCCAGGAACGCAGACTCTGGGCCACAGGGCCCAACGGAGTCTGATGGGTTTCCACCTTCAAGTACATTCTTCACACACTGCTACCCAGCAGTTTCATTTCACTGCTATTTCATGTTTAATTTTGTGGGAGATTCTCAGGCATGCTGGAATATTAAAGTTTGTAAGTTAAAAATAACCTTCATGCACCCCTTCTGGCCTGACAAGGACCTCTGTGTTTCCAGGGTGTATAGAATCTTGAACTATCTATTCTACTGTGTGGTAAAACCTGCTCAGTTTTCTTCATTATACGGAAATGTTTTCGGAGGGAAGTAAAAGAAGAATCTTTCCAGACATTCCACTCATACTGTATAGCTGTAAAATGCACAGAAACATAGAAACAGCGAGTCAGAAGGGGCCTCCCGGGCCATCTAGTCTGACCCCTGGCTCCAGCTGGCTCCACTCACGACATGCCCGCCATGTGCATGTCCAGCCTATCCTTGAACACCTGCACCGATGGGGCCTCAACAACCTCTCATGGAAGCCCATTCCACACCCTCGGGGTCCTAACTGTCAGGAAGTGCTTCCTGGCATCTAAATGGAACCGTGGCTCCCTGAGCTTTGCTCTGTTGGAGTGCATCCTGCCTTCCTCTGAAGGGGAGAACAGGTCTCTACCCATCTCCATGTGACACCCCCTCACATACCTGTCTGTCGCCAACTGATCCTCTCTGAGTCTCCTCTTCTCCAGGCTGAAGAGACCCAATTCCCTCAGTCTTGCCTCATACCCCATCCCCTGCAAACTGGCCAGGTTCCAGAGCCAGGTTCCATAGCTATATAGCAAACAGTGTAGGGGGAGGCTTCAGTCGAGCAGAAAAGAAAGGAGTCCCTTTTCCTTTCTGCAGTCCTGAAACCAGCAACAAGAGGCCTGAAAGTGCTACAGGGCCCCCATTCCAGACTGAACGAAGGGAACTTGCAATTGCAGAAGGCACTGGAAGGGAGCCTGAGTTCAATCAAAACATTATTTTATTTAGGAAGAATGTTTATATTTGAAATGCTCTGGAAATTTTGGAAACCATGTTGCTTATAGATTTGCCCTGCACCCTTTATTTTTGCCTTTTCTTAATTGTGCTGTGTAGAGTCATTCCCTTCCTGGTTGCATTGCTAGTCTTGGCAGAAAAAAATACTCCAGGGCTGTTCACAGGCCTTTGTGATAGTGCATTATGGCCTGAGTGTGAAGTCGTTTCTTGTAGTGTTTCTTTAAAATCCACATTTTAATTATGGATTGTACTTTTAATTTTATTTAAGTGTTTTAAGTAGATGCATTTAACAATGTTTAACAGGTTTGGAAACAAAAAGGAGAAGAATATAGAGTAACAGGATATGGTGGATGGATATGGATTAGTAAAACACATGTTCATAGATTTGTACCCAGATTACCTGGAAATACTAATGTCAGTTACCGAAAATTACTACCTGGTAAGTTTTGGAAATCTTTATTTGAAATAGAATTTAACGCAAGTTCAGTTAGCGACATCAAAAACAGACATTTCAGTGGTGTGTTTTCAATCAGTTCTACAGTCTTGCTGTTTTTAACCTCTTTCTGTCTAAAACCAGCACATTAGAAGACACAGGAAAATAAGCATATTTAAAACTTTTTTTCTACCTATTTAGTAAAAAAAACAGGAGTTTTCATTTGCTATTTACCTTCACAAATAATTTTGTTCCTTTCAGATGTAATTTGACCTAATATTGAATTTGTGTAGGTGTATTTATTTTGTCTAATATGCTGTATGAAATAATATTGTTTTAATATGAATTTCTGAAGTAGTTTATTCTTCCTTGTCCTTACCCTTATTTGACTCTAAATTAAGCAAGTTAAGAACATTCAGGCCCCCTGTTTACTATACTTAGATGTAAAGAAAAGAAAAATTGAATAATCCATACATGGATGCCATCCTAATAATTTTATACTGAAAGGTGGTATAGAAATCATAAAAATAAATGCATATTTTTTTACCAGCAAAAAATGATACCGTTGCCATCCCAGAAAAGCACCGTGAACTGGATAAAAGGAAAAACCCAGCAAAAGTAAAAACAGAACATGGTTCATTGAAAGACAGAATAAAAAACTTCCGTGAGCCGTACAAGAAGGACCAAAAAGAATCTGAAAATGCAGAGACCATAAAGAAAATACGAACCAAGGAGGAAAATGAATTAAAAGAAGAAAAAGCTGAAATTAACAAACATCTACAAAAACCAGATCATATGAAAGAAGGTAATGGGCATTTTATCCATTTGGGTAGGTAGGTTACTATTTAGCTTTCTGTGGATTAATTCTGCTGATTCATTGTGTGGGTAATAGAAAATATGAGTACAGATAAATCTTAGAGTAATCCATGAAACATCCTATGGTGTATATGAATGCATGGTGCGTTAAGTTGATTATGTGCACCTGCATGTCTGTGTGCCACTTCACCACTTCCGCTTGATGTGACCCAGTGTAGTTGTGATATGTGTGTTTAATATTGAAATGAGTGTGCAAGAACCATGTAGTGTTATTTTTAGTACAGTGTGTTAGTATTCATATACACAAGAATACATGCAGTCAGCCACAGCTTAGATCTCTAAGTATATATGTTAGTTACCAGTGTGTTAATGATTAAAATTTATTATTCACAGAGGAAAAAGAAATTGGTGAAAATGATAAAGACATCAAGGAAGAACCTATGGAGATAGATGAAGTAAAAATAGATACCTCCACAAAATCTGAAATCCCTATAAATGCAGATTTAATCAATGTTAGTGAAGGTTTTCACTTAAGGACATGTTATAAAAGGAAAGTAAAAACATCAAAACTGGATGGACTACTTGAAAGAAGAGTAAAACAGTTTACACTGGAGGAAAAGCAGCGACTAGAAAGAATAAAACTTAAAGCTAGTGCTAACTCTTCAGGTTGTAAATCTCCCAGTCCAGAGAAGAATCTGGATGACTTACAGATAGCTAAAACAGAGGATGGAAAGCAGGTGGACATTACTTCCCAAAACAGAATCCATATTTCAGGTACAAATCAAACTGAAGATCCTGTTAAAGACCACTTGTCATCTAGCAGTCTCCACTTTACCAAAAGCAGTGAATCAGTCCAGTCGTTGCCTTGTTTGAATAGACTTTTGGAGGGAGAAGGAGACCTATCCTCAGTTCAGTGCCCAGATACTCAAACTCTGTTGGGAAAGGATACTAACGAAAGTGTTTCAGAACAAATGGATATGGATAAAAATCAGATCCAGAGTAAGGAGAGTGAAATGGACAGTTCTGTTACGGAAGACTCTAAACCTGTAGAAGACAAAGAAGCAAGTGAATGCGACATCTTAGAGGGCAGTGCAAAATGTTCAGAGCAAGCTAGTATCACAGAGTCTCAGTGTGAAAATGTTATTCAGCCAATGGTAACTGAAAGTGGCTACGCAAGAGATGCTTCCTCTTCAACTAGGCAAGAAAGGGAAGAATTAAAATCAGAAAAACAGGACAGTGATTCTGCAGAAACATGTAGTTTAGACGATCATTCTGAGGTGCTACCCATGCAAGCAAATGAGGTAAAAGAGTGCTCTCTGAAAAACAGTGAAGATGCAGCTGAACCCACAGTTGCAGTGAATCCAAAGCAAGCTATTGGAGGCCTAACCTCATTGCATACTGAGCTCATTTCAGAAAAAGCATTTGAAGCCCAAATTCTTGACAATATTGGAGAAAATATTGATGAGGTAGTGAAGTCGAAAATCACTGAAGCAAATGGAGAAAAGGAAGACCAGGAGAAGTGTGTCTCACCAAGTTCCATAAACAAATGCTTTGATCAGATTAAAAGCATTGCTGACAAAAATAATAAAAATGGAGAACTGGATACTCAGACGGAAAGAGAAAAGACAACAGCATTTCAAATCAATGGAAAAGACCCTGATTTTAAAGTATTACCGAATGAAGAATGTTTAAAAAGAGAAACACTTGCACAAACAGAGAGCAATATTGACTCTAAAGTCAATAATGTTAATAAGAACAATCCTCTAGTTAAACCTTTTTCTTCTAATGAACCTGTAAAGCCTTTTATGAATGGTGATATTGCTGTGGAAGATACAAATGAGAGAAAGAAATTGGATGTAGAGGGTTCAGCAGATACAGATGGAGATTCTAGAGAGAATGACTTGCCTGCAGATAATACATCTCAGTCTGTTCAAAGTATTGGAAAGAAGCAGTGTTCTCCTGAAAGAGCAAGTCCCGTGGATGACACATCCATCCCACCCATCCATTCCTGTAATGAGAACAGTATATATAGTGAAACGGAGTGCATGGAAATTGAATCTCCTTGTGTTAAGAAATCTGCCCCCTCACCTGTAATTTCATGTGAAGAATCAAGCTTGAGCAATGATTTTGCTGATCAGAATGGACTACAGATGCACAACAAACTTGAAAGCATTAATGGAGAGAATGCAGTGAAAGCTGTTGTTACAGAAGTGACCACCACATCAACTATTTCCACAGAATCCAAAACCATTTATAAAATATCAGAGTTGTCAGCCATCAAGGATGATAAAGAAAGTGTGGTGTCATCTACTGAAAACTGTTCCATATCTACTGTAACCACCACCATGACCACTACTGTAACAAAGCTTAGCACTCCTACTTCAGATAGCAATCCCGACATCATTTCTGTAAAGGAGCATAGTAAAACTGTGGTTACAACAACAGTGACGGATTCCTTGACTACACCAGGGGGAACATTGGTGACTTCTATGACTGTCAGCAAGGAATATTCTACAAGAGACAAAGTGAAGCTAATGAAATTCTCAAGACCTAAGAAGACTCGTTCTGGAACAGCTTTGCCATCTTACAGAAAGTTCATTACTAAAAGCAGTAAGAAGAGCATATTTGTTTTGCCCAATGATGACCTGAAGAAGCTTGCAAGAAAAGGAGGAATCAGAGAAGTCCCCTGCTTCAACTATACTGCTAAGCCTGCTTTGGACATTTGGCCATATCCATCCCCAAGACCAACATTTGGTATCACTTGGAGGTACAGTGTTAACAATCCTTTACAATAATTTGAGCTGGTGATCATTTCATTGCATGATCTATATGGGTATTATAATCCAGTGCTGCAGTTGCCATCCTTTTAAAATCATAAGCCCACATTAGTTTGTCAGTCAAGTGTTTGGACTGCATTTATGTGACAGGAGCAAACTTTTAATGTGTGTTTTCAAGTAGAAAGCTCCAATACTTAGCTTAGTGTAAGGGTCAAGATATGTAAATAATACTAAAGAAGAATAAGGCACACAAACTGTGCAGCCTGTGCACATCTGGGAGTTCCCTGCATTTGCTGTGTGAGAAGGTGAGGAAATGGGCAAGAAACTGCAGACTTGGTGCATTGTACATTTCAGATCTGCTGAATGAATGCCCTGTGAGATACCTAAACCCTTTATTGAGAAGTTATGTGAAAGCCTGACCTGCTGTTCAGAGGTGTTCAAAATAATGCATGGAAGTGAGGGCGGGGTGTTTCTCCCTCCCCTGTAACACTTGAACTTGGGGGCTTCCCATGAAGCTGACTGGTGGGAGGTTTAGGACAGAGAAAAGGAAGCGCTTCTTCACACAATGTATAGCCAAACTATGGAATTCGCTGTGATGGCCACCCATTTGGATGGCTTTAAAAAGGGGATTGGACAGATTCATGGAGGAGGAGGAGGCTGTTAGTGGCCACTAGCCTGGCCGGCTGTGTGCTGCCTCCTTCAGCAGAAGTGGCCTGCCTGCATACACCAGCTGCCGAGGGGCTGGGCAGGCGGAGGTCCGGCACCCATCCTGTGTGAGGGATCCTGTGGGCAGCTGGTCTGCTGCCATGTATATGGAGTGCTGGACTGGATGACCTTTGGTCTGATCCCTCATAGTTTTTCTTACGTTCTTATTCAAGCCAATTAAAATGAGTGTAGCATAAATCATTTGATATTTCATAAAGAGATGATTGTCCAAGGTCATTTGCTTTGCATAGGTTTTCTTTGATCTATGTTGTTTCAAGTGTTTTTGTTCAACAGCCTTCATTTTGTCAGTATTTAGTGAAAGTATTTTCAAAGGGTATGGCCTTGGTTCCTAACAATATATACTGGCCTTATTTGGAGCTTACCTGTATTAAAATCCTCAAATCATCCATAATCCTTCAGAATGGTATGCTTGAGTAAGGATTTTGTGTTGCAAACCCTTGTTCTAAAATACCATTTTTTCAGTTGGTTAACAGCATGTTTCTTTCATAGCTTGGATATCTCAGCTTCTTCCTGAATACATACCTGTTTGGTTTCCAATTGTCATCCAGTGTCTTTTACAAATGACACTGTTGGCCAGATAGTATATTTTACTGTGTGAACATAGGAAAATGTTCTTTATATCCTTTTAGGAAAACATCACTTAAGTAGTCCTCTGTTCTAGATCTTAGTTGAACATATTTGGATTGCTTTAAAAACTTGCACTTTGGAGCTGTGACTCTGAATTGTCCCATGGTTGTCTAGACACAACCTATTTGCCACAGAATTGTGCACTAAGTTCTATTAGAGTTGGAACTCCCTTACTCTGCCTCACAGTTGATGCAGTTGTTTTCCTACTGGCTGCAGCTCTGCAGTAGCAAGTCCAGCTTTGGTCATGGCCCCAGAGGGGGATCCAGTGGAGGGGAGGAGTGGGGCTGTGCTGGGGTACAAGGAATCTCAGTGATGCCTCAGCATCTCCTCAGTTGGCTCTTTGGAGGGTGGGCAAAATGTGGAGGCAGTCCTTTTCCTCTGCACTCTTCCCATGCTTCACAATCCACTGAATTTGGGGAGTTACTGGCAGCCACAGTGGATGGCGCCCATAGATGAGCAAGATTTAGTGGGACTATGCAGGTCTGTCTAACATATAGTACTGAAGTATGTACTCATGAACAACATATCTCCACTTCTGTTGTGAGCAAGATTTTAAAACTCTTAGCTTTATCTCTGAGATTTAGACTATGAACTTAATGCAATTTGAAATGTGCCATATATGATTTCCTTTATGAATTTTTCCAGATACCGACTTCAAACTGTAAAATCTTTGGCAGGGGTTAGCCTTATGTTGAGGTTACTCTGGGCATGTCTGAAGTGGGATGACATGGCTGCCAAACCCCCACCTGGTGGAGGAACTACACGCACAGGTAGTTTCAAAGGAATATTTCATTTGGCTAATTTATAAAACAGTAGCAGTAGTGGCTTTTTTGCAAAAACTTGTAATTTGCTATATAAATTTTATTGCTTTTAGTTTAACATTTTTTCATTCTGCCTTTTGAAGGTTTGATATGGATGGATCGATATGATTATATGGATGAATATGATTGTTTAGACCAGGAGTGCACAAGGGTGTTATGCTCCTCCAAGGCCTTGTATGTGGCTCCGTACTGGTGCCCTGACCCTCTTATTGCCCAATTCCTACCCCAACCCTGATTTCCTGCCAATCATACTGCTCTCTTTTCCCTCCAAGGTCTTCAGAGTTTGTTAGCACACAAAGTATTTGTCCTTTAGGTTCTACAATACTATGTCCTCCCATGGTGTTTTAGTATGTACATGAAGCTGTTGGAAAAGGTCATCTAGAGACTTGAAATGACATGTTACCAAGTTTGTGGATGACATACAACTCTCTCACTCCCCCCCTCCCCCCTCCCCTAGAAACGGAGGAAGCTGTGTGTCTCATTTGACATATTCTGGATTGAGTTGCATTCCCCTGTTAGGGATAAGATTCTGCAGCTGAAATAAGGTGGTAGATGCAGAACACCAATCTTGAAGAATGTAAGAGATGTACTTGGCTCCCGCCGTGATAACCACACCAGTGAGTGTGTTGCATTGATTCCGCAAATGTAGGCCTCCAGCACTCTAGACATAAAATGAGCTGTGAATTGGGTTTTAATACATGTTGGTTATTTCATTGCCAGTTGTTTACTTTTGACATATTTATGAATCTGCTGGGAAAAAACAATCCATCATTATGCTGATGTCACCCAGCTCTCTTTCAACTGATGCCAAAGAGGCTGTAGATGTCCTGAACTGTTGCCTAGACACAGTGAATTGGAGTGGATATGGACTAATGAGACTGAATTCTGATAGGACAATAGGCCTTGAGCATCAGATAAATTTACCAGGGTTTGAGAATACAGCCTGTTCTGGATGGATTGCTCTCCCTCTGTAGAAGGCATGGCCTGTGAAGAAGCAGATGCACAACTTTGGGACTCTGCTTGGCTTCTGGATGCACACTTGGCAGCTCTGGCCAGAGGTGTTCTTGCTAAGCTTCAGCTGATGCACAAGTCACATCCCTTCCTGGAGGAGACAGCTCTAGCTACAATGACATATGCCTTAGGCTTCCTATTGAGACAACTGCAGTGCATTCTGTGTTGGGCTAACCTTGAAAAGTGATTGGAAAATGCAGCTGGTAGACAATGCAGCAACCAAATTGATCTAAAGTGTACATCTGGTGTGTGCTTTCTAGACCATATTACTTTGGTCTTGATATCGTTTCTACTGGCTTTCAAACCCAGTTCAGGGTCCTGATTCTAGAAAGCCCTAAATGGTGTGTGGCTAGGATTTATGGAAGACTACTTCCTTTTTATGTAATTGAAGATCTTGTTGAATGTTTCACCACTTACAGAGACCAAAGTTTGGTGAGAATATGGGGCACACCCTTTCTTTAGCAGCACTCACTTATGGAACTTCTTTGGAAGATTCGAGTAGGGCCTTTACTGCTCAGTTTCTGGCTAGCGATAAAGATATTTTTGTTCTTTTTATCATTTGGTGGTTTTTAATTGGGGGCTGAAGCTAGTTTTTTGGCAGGGGTGTTCTCTTGTTTTGGTCCTATCTTAAAGTTTGTTCTATACACAATCTTGAGGACCTTAAGACCAAAAACTGCCTATAAAATCAATAATCATACAGGAGGTGAACATACTTAATTCTTAAATGAATTCACTGTAATGGATTTAAATGTGTCTGTATGTTTGATGCCTGCATTATCGTCCAGAGTACTAGGTGACAGACTGGTCCAACCAGTGTATTACTTTGCAGCTGATAGTTTGAAGCCAAGGAAGAGGAGTCCAAGGAACAGAGTTGTGGAATGGGAGTAGGCAGACCCCTCCCTTTGGAGTCTGTAAGGCTGTGTCTTAGCAGGGGCCATGGCTAGAGGTTCCAGCTGCCTTCTCTTCTCCAGGATGCAGTGGAAACAGAGTGTCCAGTTCTGACAGCTGTGTAACTCTGAAGGTTTTGCTGAATCAAACAAAGGCCATAATCTAGCCCTTGTGAAACTAGTTACGCTTACTTGAGTATTAATAAAAAGTAAATGTACTTTCCTGTGATAGCACTATTTTGGGTTTATTATAGTACAAAGGTCAAAACTGTTTGAGAAGAGCATTGCACAGTGGATTAGAACTCTTTCTAATCATAGTAATAATTAATGGAAATTATGGGTGTAAGCCTGAAAATGATCCATGACTCATGCTAGACCATTTATTTTCTAGTATATGTCCTGACCCACAACGCTTCTTTCTAGGGATCTGTGAGGAGTCTAGGAGTGGGGTGAAAATCCAACAGATTTTCATGATTCAGCTTCCTAGATTCAGATTTAACGTTCTTCTGGCATAAACTTGCTGTGGACTTCTGGCTCTGTTTTGCACAAATTTTGCAGTGATCTTGGAGCGCAAGAAAATAAAATCTGTCACTACCTCTATTTCTTCCCCATCTAATTGCCAGGAAGTGAGAGGACCAAATGCCATGATCTTAGTTTTGCGCTCTCCTCTTTCACCCACATCAAGAGACTCTTTGGTTCCTCTTCACTTTCTGCCATTAGAGTAGTATCATCTGCATGTCTGAGGTTGTTGAGATTTCTCCTGGCAATCTTAATTCCCACTTGTGATTCATCTAGCCCCGTCTTTCACATGATGTGGTCTGCATATAAGTTAAATAGACAGGGCGCCAGTATACAGCCTTGCCGAACTCCTTTCCCAATTTTGAACCAATCAGTAGTTCCATGTGCAGTTCTCACTGTTGCTTCTTGACCTGCATACAGGTTTTTCAAGAGACAAATAAGATGGTCTGGTACTGCCATCTCTTTTAGAACTTGCCACAATTTATTGTGATCCACACAATCAAAGGCTTTAGCATAGTCAATGAAGCAGAAGTAGCTGTTTTTCTAGAACTCCCTAGCTTTCTCCATGATCCAGCATACGTATGTTGGCAATTTGATCTCTAGTTCCTTTGCCTCTTCAAAAACCTGCCTGTACTTCTGGTAGTTCTTGGTCCTCATATGGCTGAAGCCTACCTTGTAGGATTTTGGGCATAACTTTGCTAGCATGTGAAATGAGTGCAATGGTGCGGTAACTTGAACATTCTTTGACATTGCCCTTCTTTGGGATCGGAATGTAAACTGACCTTTTCCAATCCTGCGGCCACTGTTGAGATTGCCAGATTTGCTGGTATATTGAGTATAGCGGTTTAACTGCATTGTCTATTAGGATTTTGAATACTGTCTCCTCCACTAGCTTTGTTGTTGCTCAGACTTCCTAAGACCCATTTGATTTCACAATCCAGGATGTCTGGCTCGAGGTCAGTGACCACCCCATCGTGGTTATCAGGGATGCTAAGCTCTTTCTTGTATAGTTCTTCTGTGTAATCTTGCCACCTCTTCTTAATCTCTTCTGCCTCTGTTAGGTCCTTGCCGTTTTGGTCCTTTATCATGCCCATCTTTGCATGAAATGTTCCCTTCATATCTCCAATTTTCTTGAAGAGATATGTTGTCTTCCCCATTCTATTGTTTTCTTCTATTTCATTACACCGTTCATTTAAGAAGGCCTTCTTATCCCTTCTAGCTATTTTCTTGAATTCTGCATTCAGTTCGGTGTATCTTTCCCTTTCTTGCTTGCCTTTCTCTTCCCTTCTTTCCTCAGCTATTTGTAAAGCTTCCTCAGACCACCATTTTGCTTTCTTGCGTTTCTTTTTCTTTGGGATGCAATGTTGTGAACCTCCTTCCAGAATTCTGGAAGGCACTCTGTCTATTAGGTCTAATTCCTTAAATCTATTTGTCACCTCCACTGTATATTCATCAGGGATATGATTTAGGTCATACCTTAGTGCCCTAGTGTTTTTCCCTACTTTCTTCAATTTAAGCCTGAATTTTGCAACGAGAAGCTCATGATCTGAGCCACAGTCAGCTTCTGGTTTAGTTTTTACTGATTGTATAGAGCTTCTCCATTTTTGGCTGCAGAGCACATAATCATTCTGATTTCTGTGCTGACCATGGTGATGTCCATGTGTAGAGTTGTCAGAAAAGAGTGTTTGCTATGACCAGCATGTTCTCCTGACAAAATTCTTCCAGCCTTTGCCCTGCTTCATTTTGTATTCCAAGGCCAACTTGCCTGTTATTCCAGTTACCTTTTGGCTTCCTATTTTAGCATTCCAATCCCACATGATGATAAGGACATCATTTTTGGTGTTCTTTCTAGAAGGTGTTTTAGGTCTTCATAGAACCGGTCAATTTCAGCCTCTTCAGCACCAGTGGTTGGAGCATAGACTTGGACTACTCTGATGTTGAATTGTTTGCCTTGGATTCAAACTTAGGTCATTCTGTCGTTTTGGAGATTGTATCCCAGTACTGCTTTTCCTACTCTTCTATTGACTGTGAAGGCTACTCCATTTCTTCGGAGGGATTCTTGCCCGCAGTAGTATAGCTGATGGTCATCTGAATTAAATTCACCCATTCCTGTCCATTTTAGTTCACTGATACCCAAGATGTCGATGTTCAGTCTTGTCATCTCTTGTTTGACCACGTCAACTTACCTTGATTCATAGATCTTCCATTCCAGGTTCCTGTGCAGTATTGTTTTTACAGCATCGGACTTTCCTTTCACCACCAGATGCTTCCACAACTGAGTGTCCTTTTGGCTTTGACCCAGTCGCTTTACTCTTTCTGATGCTAATTGTATTGGGCCCTCTGCTCTTCCCAAGTAGCACATTGAGCACCTTCTGACCTGAGGTTCTCATCTTCCGGCAACATATCTTTTAGTCTTCTGGTACTGTCCATGGGGTTTTCATGGTGAGGATACTGGAGTGGGTTGCCATTTCCTTCTCTAGTGGATCACCTTTTGTCAGAGCTCTCTGCTATGACCACTCTGTCTTGGGTGCCTCTGCACAGCATAGCTCATAGCTTCATTGTGCTACACAAGCCCCTTCACCACGGCAAGGCAGTGATCCATGAAGAGGTTTTGCACAAATACACCACACAAAACTATGTGGCCCTAGCATAATTTATACAGAATTGGCCCACTTATGCAAATCCCAGTTTTATAGAAATTGCCTTTTTTGCTGTATGTGGGGTAGGGACAGATTGGCTGATTCTGCATAAATTATGCAAGAGCCATGTGGCTGTAGTCCCATGGTTTTCTACTGTATCCTTCTACAAATTTCATTAGTCGTTCACAAAGATGCCCAAATTACAGTTCATATTAGATATGGAGGTCCATCCCCTCAGCTGAACCCACTTCCAGTACATCCTTACTTCAGGTCATTTAAAACTGATACTGAGTTTATTCAGATTAAAACTGGAATGCTTTTTCACCCAAAATTCCATCATTTAAGTATTTTAAAAATACTATTTTGGCAGTACCTTTAAGTAATGAATCTTTTCAAACAAATGTTTGTAGAAACATCAGAAACAGAAATTACAACAACTGAAATAATCAAACGACGGGATGTTGGACCATATGGAATTCGATCAGAATATTGTATACGAAAAATAATTTGTCCTATTGGTGTTCCAGAGGCCCCAAAAGGTATGTCTGTGTATAAAATTTGAAAGTTACTTGAAAGGAATTTGTCTATCCTGGGAAATTTTAGCATTTTATAACTAAATACTTACTGGCCCTTAAACTGAATATTTCCATGATTTTATCTATAGAAACTCCTACACCTCAAAGGAAAGGTCTTCGATCAAGTGCACTGAGGCCTAAAAGGCCAGAAACTCCAAAGCAAACAGGCCCTGTTATAATTGAAACCTGGGTAGCAGAAGAGGAATTAGAACTGTGGGAAATAAAAGCATTTTCTGAAAGGTAACCTTCAGTTTAAATGAAGCACTTTTGACTTATTTATGTCATGCTGCATGTACAAATATTGTTTCACTTTTACATGCACTTAGCAGTTAATGTCTAAAATAAGTTTAAAGATCAAAAATAATTCAGAACTATTTGTGCAATGAGATATGTAGAAACCAAAGAAAACAACTTTTCACCATTAACCATATGCTCCTTCAGCTGACATTCTCTGCTATCAATTAATATGTTGTAAAAAAATACGAAAGCTCTGACTTGCGAATTACAACTAGTAATGAGAATTTGAGAACTAGTATGAGAATTTGAGTCAGAAAGACTTTTCAGCCACCCTTCCCCTGGCCCACATTCCCTCTAGTGTTTTTGAATGTCCACTGTCTTCCTATCGGTTCTCTTCCTTCAATTGCTAAACTGTTTTGCTGTTTCTCTGTTCTTGCCTTTTGACTATTATTGTCTTTAACTCCCTGCTTATTTTATCCAGAACCAATAAATTTAGGGTTATGGTGCCCAAAATGTGGTCCCTAATGCTAGGCTTGTGGGCACTCAATCTTTTAAGGAAAAAAATCTTTTTTTTTTTAAGAACATGGATCAATATGAAATGCATACAGTTGTCTATCAACTCTGCTTAAGAGTCAACAAAAGTAAACCAAATATCCAAATCAGTATCTGTTTGGAAGTGGTATCCATATGCCACCTGTTCCAAGGTTGAAAGTGTTGTAATGTCCTCAGTTGTCTATATTCCCAGTTGTTAGTGGTAGAGGTCTCCCCCCCCCCCCAACATGGTTGTAATACTGATATTTTTAGCAAAAAGGGAGAAGGGAGCAAAAAATCCATTTCCACTGATGATTTACTGGTTTCTGTCAAGCTGATAAATAATTCAAAAGAGTGTATCAGTGAATAGTAAAGAGTGTCCCAGTACATTTTTCCATGTAATAACTTCCCCCACAAAGAAGGAACTACTGTACATTGCCAAAACATATGTTTACAATTAACATTAGCTGTATTGCAATGCCAGCATTAGCTGAACAAAGGTGTAATCAGTCCTATCATGATGCTCATACACTCCCAAACCCACAGGCATTCAGTGCAGAGCAGTACAGCAGTGGCAGCACTCTTTACCTCCTAATCCCCTGCTCTGAATTTTCTGCTAAATTGACTTTTTTTGCTGGTCTTGCTGGAGTGTCTAGAAGGAAGCTTGGAGTGGCTCCAGGATACCTCAGATCCTGGCCTCTGCAGTCAGCTCCCTTCCCTGTCTGCTTATATCTTTGTCCAACATTGCTGTCTTGACCTCAGAGAGCAGCTGGCATGATTCTTTTCTCACCAAATGCAAGGTGGTGAGACAGGGCAGAACCTCATTTTCTGGCTTTGAGGTTGGAGTTGGAAATCCAAAAAATCCTACAACATCTCAGACATTAGGGGCCATAGGATCACTCCTTTAGACAGCCGCTTTTAAAAAGATGTTATATTGCGTTTAAAAAGTTTTTGCAGAAGAGGACTCATCCTAAGCTTAGCAGATGCTTTAGGGAAATGTCAAAGCAGTGATTCTCTGATTATGCATTTTATGGTGGTGTGTGTAGCAAATTTTCAAATTTGCAGATGTGACCGCAAATCCAAATTGGTTGGGGACACCTGTTCCAGCAATTCAGTTGATGAAACATTAGAATTTCAGCCAGTGGCTGTGGGGTTACTGGTAGTTCAGACAGGAAGCAGAATGTTTTTTATGGGAATGCAGCCACACAGAGTTGGATCCAGACATCCTTGAGAGTTCTGCTGATGCTCGAGGGAAGGGCCAGGTTGACAGTTTTCTCCAGCTTGCTTTACAGTCTCCTCTCCACCTTTTTCTGGTTGTTCAGGAGGGGTTCTTCCAGAACAATGTTGGAAGTGGCACTGAGGATTGAACGGGATATCTGTAAAAATCACTGCCCATCTCTTTTTTTCAGTGGGAAGTCTCCATGGGGTTCAGATTTCTTCCACAAATGGAAGGAGTCTCTATTCTTGGGAGGAAATTCTGGATCTAGCTGCATGAATTTTCCCTAGGTATCTCAAATGAATGAATACTTGTTGAAGTGCAGTATGGAACTTAGATACAGCATAGCAATAACCTGGGGAATTGATTGAAGTCATATAAAATGAGTTATTGATACAAAATACATGCACAGTAATTATGGTTTATCTTTTTGCAGAGTGGAGAAGGAAAAGGCACAAGCAGTTGAGCAGCAGGCTAAGGTTAGTGAACAGAAGAAGGCTGAGGAATTCAAGGCCCAAATGGAGGCTCAACTAAAACAACAGCGATTGGCTGCCCAGCAGGTGGGATAGCCTCTTAGTAGTCCCGCCTGTTGAAGTTTGCGTAGTTTTCATTTTTTCAGCCAAAAATAAACATGGAAGTGTCTCTTTTTTATACATTTTTAAACATTTTCATGGGGGTAAAAAGATCCGATCCCTAGTGGAAACCCATAATGCTATATCATATTTTTAATTCAGTGTGCTTTTTATATCTTACCGAGTTTGGAATTTGACTGTTTTCTCTCAGTGTAGTATTCCAGTCCATATTCTCTTACAATGGTATTAAGGTGGAGGTTGCTAGGATACCTAATTTGCCTAAGTCTGATAGGGAAAGAATGTACATCTTGCCAAGCGTGGAATCAGAGATGCTTCTATGTTGGAATGGAAGCTAAATGATTAATTTCTGTGTATAATTTTGTATCTGTATTTATAATCTGCTGCTTGTGATACTAGCATGTTGTGATAAAATCTGTAAGCATTTCTGTTTGTCCAGTAAAGCACTGTGTTACTCTAACTTGTTAGAACACTTGCCCTTGCTTTGCAATTGCCCTTTTAACACTTGCCCCCCACACACACACACACAATTAAATGTATATCCAACATAGTACTTAACATGCTGACTTAAAGGAACTTACAGTATGGTAAGATAATATTATTAAGACTAAATCAATAGCAGCAGTAGAAATGAGGAAAAAACAAAAGATCAGAGAAAGCCTTAAAATATCTTCTAAAATAATACAGTTTTGTGGGTCTGCTTAAAATGGCTTATTGCCAAATCTTAGATGATGCCACAGAGCAGTTCTGCTTATTTTTCATAGCCAGTAGAATGTATTTCTAGTAAAACATTCACTCTCAGGCAAGGTGTCACAGTTTCAGATCAAACTGTTTCAATAAGAATATTTATATACCGCTTCCCACTTTTTAACTCCCAAAGCAATTTTACAACAAATTATAAAACAGTACATCGTTATAAAAGCACAACAACATTTAGACAAGTTAATGCCTGGAAAAAGCCAGGGTAAACAAGTAAATTGTTGAAAGCACATTATTATGGGTGCCTGATAATATAATCATAGGTTATATGGTTCAGTATAACAGATTGGAAAGCCAACCAAGTATTCTAATTAGTTAGTTTTAGGGTTCTGAATCACACCTCTGCACAAAGTGTCTGGAATGGTGAATAATCAAATAACATTAAATAATACAGGCATTTAAAGGCTTATGGATAACAAAATACTATGTTAAAAAGTAATATCCTGTTAAATGTAAAGGATATTGTAAAACAATGAAAAATATTTAATCTCCCATTTCAAAAAACAAATAAAATAAGAAAGCATAACATACTTCAGCAAGACAACTTAACTTAAATATTTAATATTTAAATAGTTCAGATGTGCATTTTTACAGTTCAAAATAGGTTGGATCCAGGCCTGTGCAGAACTATGCATACTGAATGGTTCAGTGGGAGAGCAGTTCTTGCCGATTCCTACTTCCTCTCTGCAGTGCCCCCTGCTTCTGAAAATCCCCTTTGGGGGTTTGGCTGATGTTGGGAGTTGCAAGGGGAAAATAAGAATTGATAAAAAGCACTCTGTCCTGCTGGATCCCTCTTCCCTTCACCAGCAAAAGGATCCCTTGCATTTGTGGAGGGGCAACTATTATCTTGAAACCCTAAGGCAGGTTTCTGTTATGACCTGCAGGTGCATATTTAGGCTGAGATGAGTGACTCATTGAAGTTCTCCCCTAGTATGTTCATAGCAGAAGAGCACTTCCGGCTGGGCACATCTTACTCTGTAGCTCAGTTGCTTCACTGCTTCTGTATGCCAGTGCCAATCTGTTCAGGACTTCTGCTTACCTCCTGTAAACACTCCTCCTTTGAAGCTTTCGAATTTCCAGCTATGACTGTGATTACGTTGGCATCTCTTATTTAGGAAATTCTCTTGTTTGAAATTAACATACTGACCTGCAAGGCATGCTGCCTAATCCTGTGCATGTTCACCGAGAAACTATTTAGTAGGACTTTCTGCTTCCAGAAAAGTGATCAGATCACTGTAGCCTTAGTACACTTAAGCTCTGCCTTGAGGGAGCTCCTCTTGTCGAACAGGCTAAATGTAGCTGTTCTTCACCAGATCATGGTTTTAACTCTCCTAGAAGCGACTGGAGCAGCAGAAGCAGTTGCCTGCAGTGTGCGGTGCCACTACAGCTACGACAACTAGCAGCACTGCAACCACAGTTTCCACTCCGCAGAAGGTTGTGGTGGGCCCATTACCACGCTCTATGCCCACTGGAGCCAAAGTAGTCCTTGCTACCAAAGTGGGATCTCCAGCTACAGTAACATTCCAGCAGAACAAGAACTTCCATCAGACTTTTGCTACCTGGGTTAAACAAGGTCAACCTTCAACAGGTAAACAGTTGGCATAGCAAAAATAAATACTTCCTGTGAGTCTTTGCATTTGACTCCATCCTCCAGGTTTTTATTAATGGTATTGAAGCTGGTTTATATAGCAAGGGATGCTTGGCAGGGGTCTCCGGGAATGTAGGAGACTGGTGGTAAGCTTGCAGCTGGGAGTGAGTCACACAAACTTTGCTGTGCCTAATTTGTACTCCCATTATGTGAACATAGCAGCTCAGGATGTTTCCTGTGGTTACACAAATCAACAGGAACAGCTTCTGCTTGGAAGAGCCAGTTCATAATCAGAACCTCCCCGTGAACATCTAGCAACGCCTGCCTGCACTCATGGGTCTGGATGTATGACGGGTGCTGCGTTCTTCAGCTATATTGTTGAACTGGGGACAAAACAGGGACCTAGTTTTTCTGTTGAAATATACTAGTGATCAACACAGTCACGGGAAGGGTGTGCTGCTCCTTTTAATGGTGTAAAGGCCTTGCTGGATCAAGCAGAGGTCCATCTATCCCACTGCTTTGTCTCCTAGAGGAAATAGTCAAGTACCCTGGGAAACTCAAAACAATACATAGTGGTCATAAATGGGAATGCTAATGGCGCCAACTTAAGGAACTCACAAATGTTCTATTGCATACTGCTTCTGAATGGAGAGTTCCAGTTGGCTTTCCTGGTTACTTATAAGTGGGACTGGCAACAACATTTTGTTCCTGCTCAGGATGCCCCATTGTTTGTCCCCACCCCAACTGTTTTTCTGGGTATTTTTCCCGCATTAACCTATATTCTGTGGCCGCTGAACCTGCTTGGTCGACATTGGTCTGTCCTGGAATTTCTCCCCGCCTCTGCCACCTTGGGTTTTTCTTCCACTAAAGATAGTTTGTACATCTACCAAACTTAGGGCTCCCACGAGCCTGCTGACACCTCCCTTTTGTGTATGGATGCTGCTGCTGCTTTGATTACACAAGAACTGAGAGAATTGAGCTTGCTAGTAATATATGTAAGGAATGGGTTCTGCACATTTTGCACTATAGAGTGCTCCCCTGTTCACAGTTTCATTTCACTCCCTTTCACATGCACTTTAATTCATGGGTGTATACCTAGGTTAGTGATCATATTGCATCTTGTGAAGTATTGTGTCTTTTTGCACATTCTGAAAATATTCTCTGTACAACCCCCAGAATGATCATTATTGTAAGGCTTTAAAACAGGTTATTTCTTTTTTCGTGGTCACAGTAATTTATAATTTCATAAACCTCATTTTTTTCCTTCTCCCATCCATTTTAAGATGCAACCATAGCATTGGTTACATGGTATAATACTTGCTCTTAGGAACTGACCACCATTTCTGTTTTATTAGCCACAACCACAACTGCTACATCAGCAACAACTATTTCCAGCAGCGGGCAGACTTTTCAGATTGCTAGCAGCCCTGTAACTATGGCAGGCAAAGTGATAACAAAGCTGCCTTTACCTGCAAATAGCAAGATTGTTGCTGTTAATGTGCCAGCCACTCAAGGAGGTAGGAAAATGCCATGAACATCTGAATGCTACTGTATTTGGATTTTTTCCTAGCAAAATGATATATGATATTTTTCTTAAAATAGGAAGAAATTCGGAGGAAATTAGTTCTCATGATCCTATATATCTTGTTTTATCCCTTTGCTGACCTCCTTAACTTTGCAGCTATCATCTTTTTAGATCTGTTGCACACTTATCTGCTTTCATACTCTTAATGGAAGGACTGCAAATTTCCTTCACTATTTTGGGAATCAGTTATATTAGCATTGTTTGCCAGTGGAGTTCTAATACTGTAAGTGTATTAGCCCGTTTTGGTCACCTTGATCAGAAGAGGTGCAACATCTTGGAAGGGTGCAAGTTGTATTAATTACAGACTTCCTTAAGGTTAGAAAGTCAAGACTGAGCTCTGGAATCTTGTGCTGCCTCTCCTGCACTTTTCTCTCCCCAGAACGAATCCCTCCTTTCCATCTTAACTATCATAATATAATTCATTAGGTGAGGAAACTGATTAGCCTAAATAACTGTGCCAAGGTATCTCTTATCTGTGGTGAAGATCAGAAAAGGTTTGCCCCAGGTTGAAAAATGTGTAATCTTTTAGGCTCCTCCTGATCTTTTGCGTGTCAAAAGCCCTGAGATGTTTGGAGACTCCCTCCAACATTCCCTTTTAGCAAAAGTACAACATACTCATCAACATCCTTGTGAGAGTTTGAAATTCAGGCTGCTCTAGTCACTTTGTCATTTTCTTCAGTTGTATAGAAATTTGAAGTACAGTGTTGTTTTTAAGTACATGAATAGGCAATTTCATGAAAGGACAAACTTTGCAAGTTCATCCTAAAAGGGGGCCTACAACTTTATAAATAAAGCTTCCTCAAAATGTTTGAAAAGCTTTCACATCTTTTATTCAAAACTAAAAAAAACGTTCTGCAAAATATGTTGCATAACCTGGAGAATACAAGGCTATTAATTGTGACTAATGCTGTTTTTAAATCATTGAATTATTTTCCCAATAGGTGTCGTTCAAGTACAGCAGAAAGTGTTGGGCATCATTCCATCAACCACTGGAGCAAACCAACAAACATTTACTTCATTCCAGCCTAGGACAGCAACTGTAACTATTCGGCCAAATAATACAGGGGCAGTATGTACAACAAGTGCTTCACAAGTAAGATTAGGTTTTTTTCCCTTTTATTGTTATTTTAGGATACTCCTGAACCACTTTGAGATAGTTCCAGATTTTAGAGGCTTATTAAAAACGTTGCATTTGTGGAGTGTAAGTAAACTGGAGGTCTCCAGTGTGCAGCACATGGATGCAGCCTGTGACAGCCCATTGGAGTGGTGCTTTCTGAGTTGACTCAAATGCAGCTCAGTTTGCTGCCTTGCAGTTTCCTATACTTGGTTTCCTTAGAGTGCCTTTCAGTGAATAATCAGTTTCAGGAAGTCACCTTAAATCATTAGGTGCTTATTCCTTAGCTGTGGAAGATTCAGTAGTGTTTCTTGAAGAAAGTTCCTAGAGAGCTTTTCATTTTATGGCGATGGTAGCCAGTTTGCACATCCCCTCCCCGACCTTGCTGCTGCCAGAGAAGGTAGGGCACTTGTCCTTGCAGAGAAGAGTCTGTGGGCAAGCAGTCAGGCATTCTCATGGTACCCCCTCTCCATGCACTGTTGCAGTGAAAGGTGGGGGAGTGTATTTGTACCCCAACTATAGAGTATTGCAGCTAGAGCAGCCCTTTGGGAATTTCAGTGCTGTGCATGTATAGAAAAGAGGGAGGAACTGGAGGAAACCAGATGCTGGCTCACTGAGGACAGAGAGAGGGAGCAATGGTGTGTGTGTGTGTGTGTGTGTGTGTGTGTGTGTTAGAGAGAGGGAGGGAGGGAGGGAGGGAGAGAGTTTAAACAAAGGAGAGAATGGATGGATAGAAGAGTATTGAGGGAGAAAGTGATGTCTGTGCCCACTTTTGCCTTGAAGCCATCCACTGTTGTCAGGTTCCACCCAAAGAATGGCCCTTGACCACACAAGGATTGCCCACTCCTGCTTTAAGTTTTACTTTTATACCTTTCATTTTGTCTCCTTTCCTTTTTAAATATGTTTTTATGTGGCTTTATTTTTATAGAAGCAGTGCAAGAATTCTATTATCGCAAAGCTGCCAGAGAGTCAGCTTATAGGGAAATAAAACTTCATGAAAAAAATACTTGGGATGTTCAGAAAAACAAAGGCATAATTAGAGATAAAGGAACTCAGCTTTTTCAGAAATACTAACTATACTGGTTTTAAGAAGTTTGGTTTGGAGCCTTCTTTTTATGTCCATGGATCAGTCTCAGTCAGTACAGAAGTACAGTTTTTGCACACCTGTGTTCATTCTCAGTACAAGAAAAGGCTTAATTTTTCCTGGTAACTTGTGCAGGTAATGCCTGGGACACCTCTGCGACCTGGGATGACTGTCATACGGACACCACTTCAGCAGTCAGCATTAGGAAAGACCATCATTCGAACACCTGTAGTGGTTCAGCAAGGTATTCTTCCAGCCAGTAGGTTAATTTTGATTTTTAAATTCCTGTGTGCGAAACCCATGGTTTGTGTCTTCATTTTAAGACCATTTTTGTATCATCCATACTAGTTTAAACATAATCATATTGGGGGCTTTGTGTTAAATTCTGCTGAAATGTAATTTTAAAGGGTTCAGGATTAACAGTGCTAATCAAAGAACAAGCAGCCATACTGTGGTTTGCTATGGGTAGTCATATTTGCTGTTTAAAACAGAAAATCTGGAACAACAGATCCAGATAGCTGCTTAGACTCCAGCAAGGGGCTTGCATTAATGCAGTAGAGTCTGTGACCTTTGTTCATTGAACAGCTGGCATTCGTCACAAGCTGCTGCTGTTGAAAGTCCCTTCTGCTTCAGAGGCAGATAATCACACAGCATTGGAGGCCTCTTCGAACTGCAGATGCAGAAGCCCCTTGGAATGTCAGGTCCAATCACTGCCTCCTGCAGATTCTGATCTGCACTGTAATTAGAATACAGTATGGTGAAGAATATTGCAATGAAATACTTGGCTATTAGGTGTGTCCTGTTTCCAAACAGAGTATTTCCAGTTATTTGGAGGCATGTGACTTTGATTCTCTGGTCAACAGACCATTGATTTTACTAATCAGTGGACACTAAGATCTTGTTAGTCGAGAACGATGGAGTACCAATTATTGATATAGTCAGTACCAATTACTTTTTCAGTAAGAGTTCTTGTGCTGCGTACAGTTTTGTAAGACTATGAATTCCACTTCTGTACAGGCCAGCCCCAGCAAGTGGTGACCCAGATCATTAGAGGCCAGCCTGTTTCCACAGCAGTGTCTAGTGCTACCACAGTTTCTACAAGTCAGAAGATACCCTCAACCCCGGGAACCTCTTCACAGCACATGCCGCCGCAGGCCACGCCACCACACCCTCCCCGTCCTCAGCAGGGTCAGGTGAAACTTACAATGGCGCAGCTCACGCAGCTCACACAAGGACAGGTAAGCAGTCACATGTGGCTCATGATGAAACAGCTTTCATGTACTTGTGCATTTCCGCTTAGAAATGTAATATTAATAACTTCCCATGTAAAACAGCTTTTCTGAATTAACACCTGAATTTACAAAGGTTTACAATGATAGAAAATTAACATTAATATAATGCCTTCTGCTACATTTTTATAAAGAATCTGGAAAATGTGCGAGATGAAGGAACCTCTTTGCTCTTCCTCTGGAAGTAAGTGGGCTTAACCCAGGCTGTTTCTTTAAGTCGATTCTATCCCTTTGATATAGTAAAAGAAAAGGAAGAATTGTTCACACATGGCTATCCAAAATTTGGTTTACTCTTCAGTAAGATACATGCCTCCATATTGTTTTCCATAACCAGGGCATATCATTAGTACTTATTGTTCTTCCACTAAGATGTGCTTTTGATAAAGTGGAAATGTTTCTTTTATTTAATTGATGAGTGTTAAGGTTTATCACCTTAAGGTTTATTAAGGTTAAGGTGAGAGGCACCATGCATCTGTTTGCTAGGGGGAAATGAGTTTTGTCGTTGCATGCTATCAAGTTGTCTCTGACTTATGGTGACCCTATGAATGAATGCCCCCCAAATCTCCTTTGCTTAACAGCCCTGCTCAGCTCGGAAACAGACCTGGATATTATATTACGCCCTCCTACAGTCCACAGCTGGCCATTATTGCAAACAGAGAGTGAGAATGGATGAACCTTTGGTCCAATCTCAGCATTATGATATTAAGGGCTTTTCACCTTGTTGTGTCTTTAGACCTGTTGAACAAGATGTTCATCTGTCTTAGTAAAATGTTCTCATTCGACAGCAGAGGGCATAAAAAAATTCTAAGTGCTGTGCTGCCTACTGGAGAACCTAGAACTGAAATGCTTTCTGTCCTGATTATAGGCTTGCAAACATCCCTTAATTATAGCTATTAGAATGTATGTGTTCAACAAATCCATAGCCAATTTTGAATGCTCTATTAAATTATATTGCTGAATATGCATTACAAGAAGATAATTTTCTTAAAATACTTGTAATTTAAGGTAAAGATTCACATCAGAATCTTTTCATTTCTTCCTGACAGTGAGCAGTTCTGTGACAGCCTTGAATATTGTCTGTTTAATTATGTGTTGTTGGTGCCACAGATTAATTTTTCAGAAAACCTTATTTTAAATAGACAATTCAGGTGCCAAAGCCCATGTTAAGTCCCATTAGTTTCCCAGCTCATAACACAGTGTTCTTTCTTTTTCTTTCCTTTTAGGGTGGCAGTCAGGGTTTGACTGTAGTAATTCAGGGGCAGGGTCAAACCACTGGCCAATTGCAGCTGATCCCACAGGGTGTCACAGTAATCCCTGGACCAGGGCAGCAACTCATGCAAGCAGCTATGCCAAACGGTACAATTCAGCGATTTCTGTTCACCCCATTACCAACAGCAGCTACTGCGACGAGCACCACTACTACAACAGTTTCCACCTCAACATCAGGTAGGATTTTTATTTTAAATAGGGCAAAAGGATTGTTACTTGGAAAGGGTTGCCAGGCTTCAAAGGGTTGGATAAGATGCTGCGAGAACTCTTTAAGCCAGAGAAGGGAAGGTGTTTCTCAGATTGTTCCTACTCTGGCTCTGACCGTGAGGCATGCTTCTTCTCTCCCCAGCTGCAGGAGAACAGAAGCCACCTTCTCTAGCCCAGACACAAACACAGCCAGTGCCAGCGCTTCCACCTACAGAACCCCAGCCACTTCAGAGTCAGCTCCCAACCCAGCCACATGGGCAGCCCCAGAGCAGCCAGCCTCAGGCTCAGACTCCAGCACAGCCGCAGCTGCAGCCGCAGCCACCACCACCACCGCCGCAGCCACCTCAGTCCCTGCTTCAGGCTGAAACCCAAGCGCCCCCTGAATCTCAGCCTCCAGCTTCACTTCCAAGCCCCACAGTTGCTTCTGAAGCACCGCCACCCATCACGCAGTCACCTGTCACTCCAGCCGTTGCTCAGGCTCCCGCACAGAGCCTTACGCAAGGGCCTCCTTCAGTGCTGGTCCCCAGCCAGACCCAGGCAGCTGTGCCTTCTCAGGCGCCATCAAAAGCTCAGACTGTGCAGCCAGCTCCGTTGCAGAGCACCACCCCGCAGCCAGTTCAGGCACAGCCCCATCCGCCATTACACATCCAGACGCAGCAGCCCCAGGTTCCCACATCTGTGCAGACTTTGCCGACCGTCAGTCAAGTCACGGTGCAGTCCCCACGCCCTCCGCTCCAAATCCAGCCTCCGCAGACTAAGGTTATCACTGTGCCACAGCTTCAGCAGCAAGTCCAAGTGTTCTCCCAGCTTCAGTCCCACGTCGTGGCACAGATACAGGCCCAGCAAGGGGGTCTGCCTCAGCAGATTAAGCTTCAGCTGCCTATTCAGATCCAGCAAGCTGGCCCAGTGCAAACGCATCAGATCCAGAATGTTGTGACTGTTCAAGCAGCCAGTGTACAAGAGCAACTGCAAAGGGTTCAGCAGCTCAGAGAGCAGCAACAGAAGAAAAAGCAGCATATTGAAATTAAGCGCGAACACTCCCTTCAGGCATCTAATCAGAGCGACATTATCCAGAAACAGGTAAAACTGTCAAAAAGAAACGAGTGTTTCAGTTCTCACAACATTTGCATGCTTTCATGCATATCCGTGAATCCGTTCTGGCTGTGATTGTTGATAAGATCTCAGCACTGTACCTATATGAAATCCTGTTGCATATCTCTCCTTTTGAATGTAGCAAATATTCTAAATATGTCTTCATTTTACAGCACTTGCTACTGCTTAGGTCATTGTTTAGCACATCCCAAGAGTGTATTCCAGTCACAGGGAAGAGACTTGGATTTGCTTGCTTGGTCTGTTGCAAGGTCTTTGCAGTGTATTTGTTACTACAGAAGAGAGACTTCACATAGTGTTACAGAATATTTGGAATGGACTTGAGAAAAAAAGCTCTGCGCAGCAAACTCTCTTGCTGCAAAATGCTTAGGTAGCTAAAAGATTTTGAGGAATCTGTACAAAAGCACCACATTGTAACATTCTGGAACAAATTGAAGTAAAGGCTCAAACATATAGTTAAAGCAGAGGTGCAGAGCCTTCCAACCCCTTCCTGGGGTATTAGTTTGATCCTCTGGGGTTCCAGATTGGATAGGCTCCTCCAACTTTCTCCCCTGATCTCTGATGACACCACTATACCATATAAAGCCTCCTCACAGCCTTCCTACTGTCTTCCTTCAAAAGCTCTTTTGAAAGCTTTTCTTAATCTTCCTGAACTGCGACACAGAGCAAACTTCTCTCCCTGTTCCAGTCTTTCTCTCCCAACTCTTTTTCTCTGCAGCCAGTATTCTACTTCTTCTGCTCCTTCCTCATCTTAGAACTCTACAAGTTTGCTTCAGAGGAAGGCAAGAGCTCCTACTTCCCTTTCTCAGAATTGCACGGGCAACTGCTGAACAAGTGAAGACCATTTTCACTTTCTCAGGCACGTCGTGTTCAGTCTCTGTGGCACTCAGGTTTACAATTACTTAGAGGTTGGAAATGTCCCAGATTTCCCATGTTGTTGTTGCTTGCTCTCTAAAGTTTTCATATATTGGATTTGTTTCCTGTCTTGAAGGTGGTAATGAAACACAATGCTGTGATAGAGCACTTAAAACAGAAAAAGACACTGACTCCTGCCGAACGTGAAGAGAATCAACGGTAAGGCAGGTGGATTTAGGACAAACGATTATGTGAGCATGCAGAGGAAGGGGGAGATACATTTTAGTACTTCTGCTGAACCAGTGTTAGTGCAGACATTACAACCAATTGAGTCACACAAGGAATTGTCCCCTGAGCAGTCTGTTTGCATGAGCAATTCCTGTATGATATCAGCCACTGTAGTATCTGCAGAGTGCGTTGGATCCCGAGTTCTCTTTGGTGAACAGAAGAGCTCCTGTCCTTGACAGAGACTTGGATCCAGCAGGAGATTCCTCTGGAGGAAAAGAGGGCAAAGGTGATTTTCATCATGTTTCTATTCCCCCGCAGCCTCCTGTGGCACCCCAGCCCCATGGCTCAGGACATGCTAGGTGCAAGAGGCTTCAGATGGGACAGGATATGGGTGAAATTTCCTTTCCTGCTTTTCTGCCAGTAGGACCATTCCATGAGTGCAGCTTTGCTAAGGGGATGCTCCTGCCAGCAGAACATGTGTTATGACTTAAACCTTGAAGGAGATTTAAACACTAGGCCAGGCTGAAGAAAGGGAAAATACCACTTTAGCAAAGCACAAGATCTAAGAGAAACTGCTGTATCCCATGGTATGCTACCATCCTTATGGAACTGATTGTAACAGTATTAAAAGCCAGGGAACTCTGTGAAGTAACTGCTTGGAACCCATTCTTCTAGTTTTCTGCAGTAGTTACTTAATAATTAAATAAAAGAAACCTGTATTTACAGTGTTACAGAATTGGATAGCAGAAAATTGTTCCAAGTGTCTTTACTTTCACCATTCCCTTGCATCTAATAATAAATGTTCTTTAAAGGAAAGGAAAGTGGGAAGGAAAGAAGAGTGTTGTTTGTACATGTTGTGGGCTGTTCTGCTAAATAGGTAATGATGTACATAGGAGAAACTGTGAAAAGTTCTATGTTATACTAGTTGTCAGATTTTTTTTCCTTTTCCTCTTGAAATGCCCTGAGGCTTTAGCCATGATTTTAAAGCTAATTTTATTTGTATTTAATGATCAAATAGAATCAACATAGTCTTCCTTTCCTTATTAATCATTTCTTAATTATATTCTTTGTACTTCTTTTGCAGAATGATTGTGTGTAACCAGGTAATGAAATATATTCTTGATAAGATAGATAAAGAAGAAAAACAGGCAGCTAAGAAACGAAAGCGAGAAGAGAGTGTAGAACAAAAACGTAGTAAACAGAATGCAACCAAGCTTTCAGCTCTGCTCTTCAAACATAAGGAACAACTTAAAGCTGAAATACTGAAGAAAAGAGCACTTTTGGACAAAGATCTACAGATTGAAGTGCAGGTAAAAATCTTGTCTTTAGTTCATTTTGCTTATACATTTTGAGCCTTCTGTGTATTTCTTTTACCTCATTGTTTTGAATTTGCAAGAAAAATGGCCTGGTTCACATGATTAAACTGCTTACCCTGGTTTATTTAAGCCACAGTGTGGCCAAGAGTTGCCATTTGAAATATTCAGTGTGACTCCAGGCACTCTGGGTTAAGCAAGGGTTAAGTAATCCTTGTCTAAGCCATGGTATGTAGTTGTGTTATGCAAAAATTGTTTTACCTTTTACCATGGTCCTTGGGTTTGCGCAACACAAGCCTTGTCCAGGTGTTGAGTTTGCAAATCGCACTCAGTAGGCACAGTCTACTATGGCTTAAACACCCCACAGGTTTGACTGAGTGAATCAGGTCAAGTATGGACCTAAACTTCCCACTGTGCACATTCTTTTTCTCTGCCCCCCCCCCTCTGTGTGTGTGTGTGGGGGGGGGGGGGATATAATTTGGAAATTTTATAAGCTGTGCCTTCACCCCAAAGATTTCAAGGCCCTGTGCATGCAGATTAAATGTTCAGTAAAAAAAGGGTCTAAATTTAAACCATATGCCTTCTTTAATGCCTAGGCGCATTGTATTTCACATTTTTCCAAGATCCTCAGTCTGGATTGATAGCCTGAATGACCTCTTAGCTTATTTCAGCTGCAATATATAATTGGACCATATTAGGTAGATTTGATACAGTGATATTTCATGCAGCTTTACACAAAACAGGATAGTAATTAGTTGAATGTAAATGTTTCACATGCTTGTGGAATAGCAGTTTGTCATTCCGTTAATTATCTTGTTGGAGGGCACTACATTATTAAAATGCTTAACTGACTTTTGTCCATATGAAAAAGACATTTTGACTGACTTTTCTCTGTGTGAAGTGTGGTGGGTTCTCCCACACTAGAGACTTTCAGAAAGACACTGGACACCCATCTGAGTGGGATGGTGTAACTTGGTGTCCTGCAGTAGCAGGGGGTTGGACCCAATGACCTTCATGGCCCCTTCCAACGCTATTATTCTGTGATTGTATGAAAACTGCTTGCTAGCTCCCACACTGACCTTTTATTGTTTCTTCGTTATCCTTTTATCCTTTCTTTGAGTCATATTTTTGCTGCAGGTGTTAAAAAGGCACCTAATAAAACTCCACAGGATTTTAAATTGATTTCCAATCTTGACTCAAGTGTGTGGGTTAAATCTCAAATAGCCACAGACTAAGTCAAGGATGGGCAACTTTGGGAGACTTTCATGTGTGTGTGCTGCACACACACGTGCATGGCAGGCCTCACTTTTGCTGCCAGTGCCTTTTGGCAGTGGCCAAAAACAGCCATTTTAACATACCATACTGTTTTCCATTGAAATTGGCACCAAACTTGGGGGTGGGGGGATTGCCACAAATTTCAGTGAAGACAGCATGCAGCAATGGGCCATATTTGCTCACCCCTGTATTAAAGATGCACATTTCTGTATAAGACTTTTTATAGCTTAAATTCTTTTTTAATTTAGTTTGTTGATTAGATCCACTTGTTTAGGCTCCAGAAATGAAGACCAGGTTGACACAAATTACACACATGAATATGAAAACACAGCGCTGCTAACTTTTAAATATATTCAGATATACACACACACATATATATATACTTATTGATCAATAATATAGTATATTGATAAATTGGACTCCATTCTCTTTAAAACAGCAGAGATTTGTCATCAGCTGAATTCCACCTGAATGCTGTTGGTATGCACATGGTCAAATTTAAATCTTCTTCTTTCTTATAACTTAGAATTCATGTCTGACCTATTCTTTCCATTGTAGCAAGTTGATTTCCAGTTTCTTAACAGTGCCTGGAAGTTCTTCTGTGGTCCAAGAAATCTTTCTTAGGGGAGCTCACAGTATCAGAACATAGAAAACACACACTTGCAGTAATTTCGACTAGCCCTGTGTCCTTTCCATAGTTTGATTTTATGTTATGGTTTGACTTTGATTGTACAAATTAAGATTGACTGCTTGTTGGTAGTGTCTATGTGGGTTACTTTTCTGTTTTTAACCTTAGGAAGAGCTAAAGAAAGATCTGGCTAAACTTAAGCGGGAAAAAGAAAAGGCACAAGCCGCTGCTGCTGCAGCAGCGGTGGCAGCACCACCTCCACCACCACCTCCTCCTCCACCACCACCACCACCTCCTCCTCCACCTCCTCCTCCTCCACCACCACCTCCACCACATACTACCAGTGTCTCATCAACAACCACAGTCACAACATCTGTTTCATCTCATAAGAGAAAGCGAGAGGAAGAGAAGGAGTCCTCCTCTTCAAAATCCAAGAAAAAGAAAATGATTTCTACTACCTCAAAGGAAACCAAGAAGGACACAAAGCTTTACTGCATCTGCAAGACACCTTACGATGAGTCTAAGTGAGTAGTGAATGTTGCACATTTGTATCAAACCTAGATTAGATTTAGCATTTAGTTAGTAGTGGGGAAGATTATGATGGGGTTGGGAGTTAGAGGTCAATCACTTAGAGATACTGAAGATTTGAGCACTCAGAATTGTATTTTTAAATTCCAGTCCGTGAGCTTTTGTGATTCATATTTTACCTATTTGCATGTTTCCATTGTATGATCTGTCTCACATTGCACATCTTTTATTTGCTTTTACTCTTTCCTTTGTCCTTTTGCCTCTTTGGAAGCGAAGAATTATAGACCAGCCTTCTTTTCTTTGGCAGGCTCTGAGTATTCTGTATTTGTGGGTTGTGTTTCTGCCCTGGGGAAGGAATTTTTTTTTACAGTTCAGGGAATAAATTTTATAACTAAAAACAAATCTCCAAATGGGAGGTAAACATCTATTCTCTTAATTTTCATTAGGTTGGATCCAAGCTTAGTTGTGTTTACTAGTAGATCCACTGACTTCACTGGAGGTTGCTCATGACTAATACAAGTCACATTGATTTCATTGGGCCTGCTCACAGCATGACAAGCTCTGGATTCAGCTCCATATAGCCCAGATTACTGTGTTGTAGGACCTTTTGCTTGATGTTCCAAATTATTTCCTCTTAAATGCTTTAATACTTGTTAGGCTTTACTTTTAAAACCAAGCACTCAGCACACTTAACATAATGAGAACTACAGCTTTCTATGAAATATTTTACACCTAATAATAAAGCGGAAAAGAGAACTTATTATACGTTAGAGTACACTGGGCAGAATAGGTCTAATAGGCTGGAAATAGCTTTTCACTTGTTGGCCACTATAGATTAAGACTCATGAGCGGTAAAAATTAGTAGCATCTGAAATGTCCTTTTAGGGAAACGAAGTTCTGTTCACTTCTTCTAAAAGTATCAAAATTGGCACTTCAACTATGAACCTGGTTCACACGTCACGGTAAGCTACTCTGCGAATAACCAACAGCAGGTTGGTTGTTTGCTGAACAACCCACGATGCCCCTGGCAGATGATTGGTTTTACGGCTGGTTGTTCTCCTCTCCTTCCCCCTCCTAGAGGACTTGGCAGCTGAAGCTGCCTTGTCTCATTTCCCCAGTCCAATTGTGGGCCAGTCTGAACATGCTGTGTTTTTTCCCTCCTTTGCTCCCCCCCCCCCCCCCCCCCCCCCCCCGGTTCCCTGCCCCTCCCTTTTAATGAAAAGTCAAAGCAAAATCCCCCCCCCCCAATGCCTGAGCAGCAAGTACATCAGAGGGGCTGTCATTGCTTCTCTGCTTATTTTATGGGGGCGGAGGCTGGCACAACTAAATGCGTGCACATAGTTCCATAAATTTGGGGGGGCATTTTTCTGGAGGAATGCATTTGTGCAACCCTGGATAACAGAAGTGGGAAGGCTTGCCTGGCACCATCCTGGTAAATGCATGTTGGCAAACTGTAGCAGGTACCTACCCTGTATGTTGAGAGAGCTTGCAGAGAGCTCCCTTTGCTACTGTAGTCAGAGAGAGCTGCCCAGGGAGAGCAAGCCTGTGAGGGATCTTTGTTCATAAAGGAGGCAATGACTTTTTTCCTTCTGTATACTGAGTTCCTTGGGGTTTTTAATGTTTTCCCCATAGTTCCCAATGTATCCCACCTTTTTCTCACTTTCCCAAGTAAATAGAGACATGGAAAAGTGAGGCTCAAAAGGCCTCTTCCCTTTTCACAAACATCTCTTTTGACAGCTGTCAAAATAAAGGCATTTCTTTTCAAAAAATGTCTGGCAAATTGCCACAGTTGTGGGTTTTTGTTTTGTTTGTTTTGGACAGGGAAATACAGGCAATTTTATGGCTGCTAGAAACTGATGTCAGTACTAGAATTTTTACACAGCTATTTCAGCTATTCAAAATTAGAGGGAAACATGCATGTAAAGATGGTCAGTCTGCATTTCTTAATTTAGTCTATTTAGGGGGAAGCTCTGTGAATGGTCATACAAAGATTTATATCCTAGAAGGCTGAATTCTCTGGCTTTGTTGTATAATACTACATTTAGCAGAGGTTAGAACTTGACTTAGAGAAATACTTTTTCTGGACTACAGCATGTAAAGGAATTAAAACATACATTGTAATCTAGCAGAATGAGCAAGTACACTATTGTAGAGGTGTAAAGAGTTACCACTTCATATATTAAATTTTAGCTGCCTTCCTGTTCCTTGAGAGTAGCCCCTTAGGAACTCAAAGAGGCTTCTTTTGAAAATGGCATAACAGTTGTGATACAGGCAAATGTCTGCTTATACATAATTGACCTAGTTTGCAATATGCATCACAGCTGAAATTAGAAACATAGAAACAGAGCGAGTCAGAAGGGGCCTCCCGGGCCATCTAGTCTGACCCCCAACTCCAGCCAGCTCCGCTCACGACATGCCCACCATGTGCAAGTTCCTGGATTGGTGCTGCATGCTTGTTTATGCTTTTTCTTAGCAATCCAGTTCCTTTGTCATTTTGTGATGCACAAACTTAGAAACTCTGGTGTGCTTATGACTTAAACACTGTGGAGTTGACCCAACAGTTGTGCATGATTTGTTATTTTCAGGTTCACACATAACAAAACAACCCAGAAACTGGCTTGTTAATTAAAGGAAATAAGTGTAGGGGCTGAGCATTTCATTCATCCCCACAACACGAGGGTTAAACAGAACAAGAAGTGCTGCTGTGACATGCAAACAGGCTCATCATAAACTACTGAAAATATAGATAAATTATTCCATTGAGATTGTACATTGAGTTGGATCCAGATAGGTTCATACGTCGAGTGCACAAATTGAAATCAGTGGGGTTTAAGTTAATTGTGACCAAGGGTACAATCACATGTTCTGACAGAATCAAGTCCTACAACTCCCAACATGCCAGGATGCTGGAGTTTTACAACTTTTTTCTGTCTAAGTGTGCATAGAATTGTGCCCTAAGAGCAGCCAGGTCTACTCATAAGTATGACTTAAGTTTTGTTCCAAACCATTTGAAAGTAACCACTTGGATGAAAAGGCATTCATTTTTTAAACTAAACATAATACACCAAACTCTCTTCCTATGAAACTGCCATTCATTCTAATGAAAGCTGCAGATTTGATGGGTGTAGTTCCTTTACAAATTGGTATCTTAATACATAAAATAGTACCTCCCTTGCAAATCAAAAAGATGAGAAAGGTACTCCATTTTTCAGTTCTGAATAATTCTAAGGGAATTTGTAACCACAGATAATTTACAGATTAGTGGTCAGTAAGAATTATTAGTTAGGCTATTTGTTGCTTTGTGTTGGGGTCTCATCCTTTGGGCTTTATTGATGACGTGGAAGGGAACTGATAATTCCTTCTGCACTGGCTAAAATTATGCCCTTCACTTAAAATGCAGTGCAAAGTTGACTTAGGGGGTGAAGTTAATTGCAACTCAAGCATGACAGTGATATATTAAGTATTTTAAGATGTTGATTTAAGTAAGCCAGGAAAATTAATCCTGAGTCCTAAAGTAGGATTAAGAGCAGTTAGAGTGGATCCCATTGAGGCTTTCCTACCCCCTCATCCCCACTGCTGCTCTTGGCAGTTAGGGGACTCTCCAGAATCAAGTGGGGTGGAGTTCAGGGTGCTCCACTGTGTAGCAGAGGCAGGAAAACATCTTGTCAGATCAGCATTCTACTCACACTACTTTAGATTTTGAACATTGGGTGTGATCCATCATCATCTGGGCAGATGTCCACTAGTACTATGAGATTTCTCTGTCCTCTCTCCTGTGGTCCCCCAAAGTCTCTGGAGAGTTGTCCAATTCTCCAAAGTGGTTTTGGGGGCAGGGCTGCATCTAGGAGAAGTGTATTTCTCTAGCCACTTCTCTTCCATTTGTGGAATGGCACGATTGGATCCAACCCATTGTGTACTGTTAGCAGCCATTTCTTTATGCTTGGGGTTTCTGTAGCAAAGTTTGTTTAGACTTAGTAAAAGTTTGTTTTGACTTAAGTGGGAGACAAGTAGAGCAAACAGTGGCCATTTGGGGTATCAGTCTCTTGAAAGATCCATGGCAGAGTAGGTTCTTCAAAAATACTGCACTGAAAGTCTTTTGATATTAAATGAAATTCACAGTAAATGTTTTAAGATACTCTTACCTCTTTGCTGAGATGGGGAATACATACTAAGCCTTACTGTAAAAGTAGTTATGTGTTAGGCCAAATGTCAACACAGAATGTAAGAGGAGTTGAATGAATCAAAGAATATCTCAAAACATGCTAGGTAGAGCTTTGAGAGAGAAGCTCAGATTAGATTTATTCCAAACCAGGCATGAATGAGCCGGGCGGGGGGCGGGGGGGTGTTCCTTTCTTCCCTCACATACTGCAGTTCCTTCCTTACTGGTTTGAGGTAAACCGTACATTTAAATGGTTTACATTTAAAACCATAGTTTGCCAGTTCAGGTGTATATGGTACCCCAGAGATGATATGAAAGGAGAGAATTACAGTGAGCTAGGAAAATGTGCAATGCTTGAGCTTGTGGCTCCTTTACATGAAACCAGACAAGTGCTGGATATTGTCTTTACAAAGCCACAGACACATTCAAGTCACAGGCCCAGCTTTCCATCCTTTTGGGAGTCAGATTTTACTTTGGATACGATCCCATGGTAGATCGGCCAACTGAACCAATGTGAGGTTCTGGACAGAATTGGATGGTTTTTAACCTAGGGCCTTACCAAACTGTATCTGATTTGCTGCATAGTGTAGTTTGTGAATAAACACACTTTGTTCACATTTTTCAGTTTGAGGAATCCAATTCCACCAATTTCAGGCAGTTTCTTAGGATTTTAAAAATTACATCTACTTGTCCCATTTTCTTTCATGTCATGTTATACCAATATGTATTTTTTACACATGGCTGGTATGCATGCTCCTTTTAGTGTACTTGTAACTTCTGGTTGTGTCTGCGCTTTGCTTTGTTTTTAAAATCGAGGCCTACATTTACAAATACTGTATGTGACTTGCCACTGTGTTCAAGTGGCTTCTTGGCTACAGTTTTGAAAATGTAGATCTTTTTTTCTTTGGCCTTGTCTTTGTGCATTCACAGTTGAGACATATGCATTTTTCAGAGTTCAGTTCATATCAGCTGACCTACTTTTAAAGCACAACTGTCTGTGGAAGCAGGCCCTGTAGATCCATGTACATAACGTCAGCTTGAGACATTAGGTTCAGAAGGCTAGGTTGATGTGGCTAGGGAGACAGAGGGAGAAATTTTCAAAGAACTAGGTTAGCAAGTGGCATGCCATTTGAAATGACAATTACATTGTCATTTTCATTGTAAATACTTTTAGGTTCTATATTGGCTGTGATCTTTGTACTAACTGGTATCATGGAGAATGTGTTGGAATCACAGAAAAGGAGGCTAAGAAAATGGATGTGTACATCTGTAATGAGTGTAAACGGGCACAAGAGGGCAGCAGTGAGGAATTGTACTGTATCTGCAGAACACCTTATGATGAGTCACAGTGAGTTCTGACAAGAACCTCTTATTTGATATTTAGGTAGCAAACTGCTCTGAGTTTGGTAATGTGTTGCTTGAACAAAAAAGAAGTGTTGTTCAACATATGTTGTATCTAGTGATGTGACTTTGAAAATATTTGAAATGTCGCTCGAAATCATATATAATTGCCACACAGGAAAAGTGAGATTTCCAATATTGCCCATAAAACGTGATGATATTCAGAGCAGGCTAATTTTACTGTTCTGTTGTAGCAGGCTTCCAACCAAATACAGTAGCTGGTGGGGGCGGGGGGCAGTTTATAATTAAATGCAATTAATGTTGAGGGCTTAGAGTGGAGAAGCAACTATTATATGGGTATCTGGGTAATATTCTTTTACGAGTACCCCTTTCATAATAAGATGCAGAGCTCCGAATTTCAATTTCGAACCAGCATATTAATAGCATATCAAAATAGTTGATGAAAAGGAAAGGGCAACCTTTGGTAGCATTTCTGTATGCAAATGCATAATGTTTGATTTTTTTTTCTTTTGGCTTCACTTTTGTTCCTTTCAGCTTTAAAAATTTTGGTCTGTAGATATTGCAGTTACTTGAGATTAACTGTGATTGGTATTGGTGATACTGCCACTTTTGCTTCACAATTTAAATACCAATTCGAGGAACAGATCCTCACACAGTTCAGGGGGTTTTAACCAGTGGAAGATTTTCATATAGGATTAAGAATATTAACCATCTTCTTTGGGATCTTGCAGATTTTACATTGGCTGTGACCGATGTCAGAATTGGTATCACGGGCGCTGCGTTGGTATTTTGCAAAGTGAGGCAGATCTCATTGATGAGTATGTCTGTCCGCAGTGTCAGTCAACAGAAGATGCCATGACAGTACTCAGTCCCTTGACTGATAAAGATTATGAGGGGCTGAAGAGAGTGCTGCGTTCGTTGCAGGTAAGAGTTATGCAGGAGAAAGTGATTTAATTTAGGCCCCCAGTGTAGTTAAACAGGATTGTAACAGACATCATTTCTTAAGCCCATAGTGGAGGAAAACAGTTCTGAACATATCCTCGGGAAATAAAGCATCCTTTGATGTCAGAGCAGGCTTCCTCACAGAACTCAAGTTCAGTTAGTATGTAGTAATTTCCCAGAATTCTGTGAGGCATGGCTGGCTTCAGAACCTGCTGGGATTTGTAAGGCTTTTTCCCATTTAAACATGGATAGGATTAATTACTCCCCTGCTTAGTGCAGGACAGTTCATATAGCAGGTATAGGTGGCATGAGGTTCAGCTTAATTAATAAGATAAATAGTAATTTTGAAATTTATGATATCTCCTTTTCCTAACAGGCTCACAAAATGGCATGGCCATTCCTTGAACCAGTTGATCCCAATGATGCCCCAGATTATTATGGTGTTATCAAAGAACCTATGGGTAAGTATATTCCCACCTGTTTTGATTGCAAAGATGAATTCATTAGAATGAACATATTATTTGGTGCATATGTGCTAGCTCTCACTTGCAGATCTATTGTTAAAAATGCCCGTATCCTATAGAATGAGTAAGAAAGATGGGCAGCACAATTGTGTACATGTGTATTTGGTATATAGAACCCATTGAGTTCTGTCATAATTTCTTTATACCTTATGAGAAAGTAGAATCACTTATTAATGTAGATGATTTATGTTCTGCCTTCCAGCTACAAAAACCCCTGTGGCAGCTTACAACATAGATTATATGCATTCATGCACACACAGACAGTAAATTCTATATCAGTAAAATACAAAAGAATTGAGAGTTAAAAACAACAAGAACAGTAAAAAGCCCCACCGTAGCAGCAGCAAGATACAAAAGTTGAAATTTATGCAAAACCTGGTTAAATGAGAATGACTTGAACATTTGCCTAAAGCAGGGTGAGTAACTTTTGGACCTCCAAGTGTGTTGCCCTGTTATTCCTCATCAGCTCTAGACTGTATAGCCATGGTGGGAGATGATAGGAACTGTAGGCCAAAACACCCAGAAGGCCGCAAGTTGCCCACCCCTAAAGATGAAGGAACCAACCAGGCTTCCTGATGAAGGGTATTGTACATCCTTCTTCCACTGCTGGAAAGGGACTGATCAGTTGATGATTGATGAATGTTGCCATTCCTTCAACAGCGGTTATAAAGAGTTGGCAGGTGCATGTCGGACGAGATAGTGGCTCTTCAAAATTAAACACTGACTAAAAACTGAATTTCTGAACCAAAAGTCTTCCTAGACAGCCACCCCCCCCCTTAGCATACCGAATAAAACATTTTCCCCCTGAGAGCTGGAGACCAGCTAGCTGAGGAGAAGGCCCTGTCTCTGGGGTTAGGGGGGCAGAACTTGATCTAATCTTGAGAAAGTACCTGGTCCTACAAAGAACGATTTTAATCTTAGGTTCAGTTCTGAATCTGATGTCTTTGTCCCCCCCCCTTAGCATACCGAATAAAACATTTTCCCCCTGAGAGCTGGAGACCAGCTAGCTGAGGAGAAGGCCCTGTCTCTGGGGTTAGGGGGGCAGAACTTGATCTAATCTTGAGAAAGTACCTGGTCCTACAAAGAACGATTTTAATCTTAGGTTCAGTTCTGAATCTGATGTCTTTGTCCCTTCTTCACTGGATTTATCCAAGTAAATCTTAATTCTTACTCACATTTGTTCTTTTGTCTCTTCTTCTATAGTTTGGCCTCAACCAAACCTTTTATGCCTTGTGCCTTCTATATCAGCAATATTTTCTAATCCTATTTTCTCTTTGCTTACATTCTGTTTTTACTATCTGCCCCCTAGAAGTAGCCTTTTTATGAAGCCTTTTGTACAATTTAACCTCTCTTCATCTACTACTTCACATACTTCACATTCACCATTGCTTCTCCTTTTCTTCCAGTTTTCTTGTTCCATGTTCTGAAACATCTGGTGCTTCCTCAATGTCTGACTTTCCCTTTTGCTGCTTTTTTAAATGCATTGCTTTCTGGATTATGTCCACCAGTATGTCATCTGCTCTGATAAATATTTCTAATGATATGTGAAGGCTTGAATGTGAGGACCATTATTCTTGACACCTTTTATATTTATCCTCAATTTCAGACTATCCTTATCCTTTGTTGTTGTTGTTGCTAGTCGCAAAGTCATGATGTCCGACCCATCGTGACCCCATTGACAGCATTCCTCCAGGCCTTCCTGTCCTCCGCCATCCCCCGGAGTCCACTTAAGCTCACACCAACTGCTTCAGTGACTCCATCCAGCCACCTCATCCTCTGCCGTCCCCTTCTTCTTTTGCTGTTAGCATTTCTTATAACCAAGTGAGCCGATTTTAAGGAGACAATCTGCAGAAATTTCACAATCTCTTTTCTTACATTCTTCAGGTGTTGGTCTTTCTTGCTCTAATCTCATTTTATTCACAAAAAGTTTCTAAAATGAATCTCCTTCTCTGTTATGAATTACTTCTGTGGGTGGTTAGGACCGTGAGTGTCTGATTTAACCTGTCCACCTTGAGCGTGTGAACTTTGTGCTAAGATGGAGTCTTTATGTTTTATTCAGGCAACTACTTATTTTTCCACTTTGTTTCAGCTTTGTAATCTCTCTGAGCAGTATTCTTTTTTCTTATTTCCACTATGAAAACTATGGTTAGCACTTTGTTTTACATCTATACTGTTGCAGTACTGTTCTCTTTGGCCTTTATGTTTCTTCAGCCTCTTTTTCTTATCTTTCACTGTACTGTTTATCTTATTTGCTCTGCATCTTATTTTAATCACATTACTTGCCTGTTTTGTGTCTTAATTCTTTATACTGTATTATTTCCCATTCTTACTCTTTTTCTGTTTGGGTTCCTTTTCTTTGAAATGCTCTTTTTTCTGACATCTCTCTCATTTTAAAAAGCACCTAAAAACATAGTTGACCTATACATCATAGCCATCTTCCCTTGTCAGTCTGTTCCCTTTTCTCGGATTTTTAATTATAGTTAAAGCAAGAGCTTGCCTTTAACACTTTCTGTAGTATGCTTAGCTGTAGTTGCCTTTTGAAATAAAAGCATTATGTATATGGAAATGCTTTTAAAGTTAGCACTGTGCATACAAGGATTTGCTTTAACCAAAAACTTAATGAGTTACATAATAGAATAACTTGTTTCTTTGATGATTGATTGAAATATTTTGTGACAAAGTAGACATGCTTGAAAGTGTAATATATCCTTCAGTGATTGCAAACTTCACTTATAAATGCCTAAAATTTTAGAAGTAATATGACAGCATACAAAATGTAATGGTTTTTGCAAATTCAACAGACATCCTAAGAACGCAGAAGTAAATACTTTGCAAAATAAGAGAGAACTTTCAAAATGTTAGTAGAACTATTTATGCTATGTTGATAATAGTTGAGACTTTAGAGATAATTAATAGTGTCGTGCACCAGCATGACTCTGCCCATTAGCAAAATGTGAGCCTGGAGTTCAATTTCTAGATAGAGGGTAGGATCCAGATCTATGCCTGTGCAACTGGGCTGATGGAAGAGACTTTCCCACTCCCTTCTTCCCACAGTAGCTCCAGAAAATGGTGCCAAGAGTTGCCCTGCTAAATTGTGTTGCAAGGGAATCCCCACCATTTGCTTATATAAAAACAAAGCAATAGTTAAAACATGGTGCTGATTCAAACTTAATGACAACCATGGAGTTGTGGAGCCGTGTGGGAACAAGTATACTACTCACAAACACTTGCCATCTCCACTTGGTTTACGGATTATAAAACAACTGAGGAATTCCGCTGAACCTGGATAGTTTTCTGTGTTGTCCAGACCTGGCACCCTGGTTTGTTTCCTCCTCAGCAACCCAGATTTCAGGGACAACATGTCACACCAAACACCCTAACCATTAACATGGAGCTCCCAGTGGTTTTCCATCTAGATGGCCAGGGCCACATCCACTTAGTTTTGGTAAAGCTGCAACATCAGGCTAACAACTGAGCTCTGTGTTAATTTTTTAGTACTTTTTATTCTGTGTTGTTTTTACAAGCATGGCTTTACAGAAAGGTTTCACATAGAATATGTTTGCCTATGTTCACTTATGTTTAAGAAACAGTTCTATTTCCTGTCTGCTTAATTATCTGTATTTTCATGAGGCAAGATTCATGCTTTCCTCTCCGCTTCTCCTTTCCATTTTTTACTTTTCTTTCTTTTCATTTTCAATGGTTACTGTGGCAGTTGCAGAACTGGGACTTTTATCACAGCCTGTTCTTTGTGTGGTTGTATGTTCATTTCAGTGGCAACTAATTGAAGCATTCAGACAAGTCTATGAATTGAAATAAGGAACAATCAGTAGGAGTACACAGGCTGCAAATTAAGCTTGTTTATATGCTCTAATTGCTTGAGAAACACCAAGCAGAAAATTAAAGTATAAAATCCAAGTGGTCTCTAGCTGAGGCATCAAGTAAATTCTCCATGTAGCTTCCATTATGCCCTTGTGAAACTAAGGACTTAAGACGGGGCATGTGTGTAGCTGTGTGCGCATCATACTTGTATGCCCAGGGAGTGGATGGGTTCAGCCAATGTAGCAACTCCTCTTCTGTTCTGCTGCTCACAGTTTGATTCTGCATAATATTCCAGCACAGATGTTAATGGCACTCCAGTCAAGCACACATTTCTTTTCCTCTGCGCTTCCAGGATAGGAGGTAACTTGTACGAGTTACTGACATGTTATTTTTGAATAACTTTTGCTTCTTTTGAAGACCTTTCCACCATGGAAGAAAGAATACTGAAACGTTACTACAAAAAGGTGACCGAATTTGTGGCCGACATGACCAAAATATTTGATAACTGTCGTTACTACAATCCAAGTGACTCTCCTTTTTATCAGTGTGCAGAGGTTCTTGAGTCATTCTTTGTACAGAAACTAAAAGGGTTCAAAGCAAGCAGGTAAGTAGCCTTTCTCCTGAGTGCATCTCTCTGTTAGCATGGCATACATTTTACCACTAGCAACTTACATTTCTGGGTTTTTAAACGTTGGTTCTCCTCACACGCTTCGCTATTAACATAAATCTACATATGATCAGAATGAGTGAATTTAATACTTGTTGAGCCCGTTATCAAATTAAAAATGTGAAGTTTGTGAAATAACATGGTAGCTTTGTTTAAATTACAGGCAGTGCAGCATAGTAGGGAATGTATACAATTTGCAAAGGAACTGAATGTTGGAATGGCAGGCAAGAAAATCAGGCTGTGCCCCAGAAGACTCCAGCAGCCTGAGAATGTAATCCTGAGCAGGTGTATTCTGGAGCACTTGCGTTCTAAACAAAGGCCTTGGATTTCAGTCTGACTGTTGCTCTGTCCCATTTGTAGTTGAAAGCCAAGTGCTTTGGATTTCCTGCAATGTTGATGGGAGCATTAAGTGCCAGCTTAAATTTTCTCCACTGAAATCAGTAGGATTTAAGTGTAAAACCTGGCCTGAATTGTGCCCTTGGCTTCTTCTTAGTGAAGAAATGCCACAGGGTCAGAGCCAGGGTGCTTGCCTCCTCCTTCCTTGGAAAGGGGATGTGTTTCCCAGGGCTGAGCTGCACCAAGGTTGAACACATCTGCCAGCATGCAGCCCAAACTGTTGTGGTTCCCAGTGGTTACAGTGCCTGCAGATGCTCTCGCCTTGCCTCCATAGTCCCTTTCCAGGCAGAACAAAAGGATGAGGAAAAAATAACATGAGGGGAAACTGGCGGTTGAGCTGACTCTTTTTCAAATTGCCATTTCTTTCTTTCTCATCTTTCTTTTATTATCAGCATTTATTGTTTAGCGGCAACTCCCATTACTGCTTCATTTATACCACCCATGTTCTTTTTTTGCAGATTGTGATAACTTTAGTCTGACCTTTCTAACTGGAATCAGAACTGGATGTTTTGCTTATTCTTTCATTGCACCATGTCATTAACTATCTCTTTTTAAATCCATACTTGCTGTTTTTACTTTTAAACTTTGCTTTAATGTGGAAACAGTCATTTGCTGTCATCCATGTTGGAAAATACAATGATCCATTCTTTGACTATTGTACTGGACAACATTCAATATCAGTGATAGAAGTGATGTAATTCCAGTTACTTCCTTTAATAAAAAAAAATCCAAAGGAGAATTTGATGAGTTCTAAGAAGAATGTGGTATTTCTGATTTACATTTTACCAATAAATGTACTTTGATCCAACCACCTTCCCAAGCAATGTAAAATGGGTACATATTATTGATATGTGCCTCCGTCAAGTATTATGTGACACATCTAGATGTTTGGGCATTCCAAATGAACGTCATGTTTATACAGACCTGAAGCTATCTGTGTAGCGAAAGGCAAAGATGTTTTCTGTATATCATGTGTGTCTTGCAAAGCAGAACCAGAGCAGGAGCATGGCTGCATTCGCTTGGCACCCGCCTAAAGCAGCTGGGATCTCTTTCATGAAGGGTGCTTAATTGTTCCCTTTTTCTGCATTCTGCAGGTCTCATAACAACAAACTGCAGTCTACAGCTTCTTAAGTTCCACGTGTTACCCTAACACAAACAGCAAGAGATCTGGTTGTCTGACATTTTTTAATTGAGAAGCCAGAGGTTTTTAGTCAGGGTGTCCTGGCAAGTCTTGATGTAAACTGCGTTTTTATCAGTCGCATCAGATTATATTCTTGGCTAATTTTGTCCAAAGGACAAAAGAATAAAAATCAGCAGCATCGTTTTCTTGTCAAGATCAAATTGTGCTATTGTGGCAGAAACAGGAAAATGTTTTGTTGAAGGACAAGAGAGAAAACAAGATACAGTAAAATGGGGTCAACTTCAAACTCCATGGAAATGCCACATCTGTTCTTCAGTGAAGAAGCTGGTTTAAAGTCCACACAGAGAACTTTGGACTGTATTTATTTATTGTTGCAAAAGGACGCTTTTTTATTGCTGCCCTCATTTGTCAGCTAATTATTTTTTTCTTATAAACCCCAGCCCTGGTTATATGTAACCCATTCTGTATCTTACCATGATTCCTGTAGGTAAAAGTACAAGATGACCTCTAGATGTCTTTTCTTTCTATGAAAGGAGCTGCTATGTACACATGTGCACAAACAAACTGGGAATCAACTATGAGTTTATTGTTCATGGTAGATGAAAACAATTAAGCTTGCAGAAAAGTTCGGCAAAATGGTCATGGACTACAGACTCTGTTGCCTTGAATATCACAGTACAATGTCATTTGCTCTGCACCGGACTGATATGAGTAAAATCTATTTGAAGGTATCTTGTTTGTAAACATTTGTCAGATTCTAATTTTTTTCTTTTTGTATTAAAAATTCAAAATATGGATGTATATGAAACAAAATAAATGGAGGTCGTTGTTCTCTCCACAGAAGTAGGTGTCTTTTGAATGTTCGCTAACGTGTTTGTGAGGTTTTGGAGGTTCTGAAGTATGGAAGGGGAAGGATGGAAGGGGAAGGATGGACAAGCCCCCAAGTGTGATTCTCCTTGTTTTTTAAATCAGATAACATTTTACTGCGGTGCCACAACTTTTGGATTGATGCTGAAGGGGCTGTGTGAGAAGTATCATTGCCCATTGCTAAATAAGATAGTAATGTGCAAATGATTGTATGAGGTTAAATAATGGTCTCAAAAGTGTGCTTCATTTTTGACTTTTCTACTAGGAAAGGTATGTAAAAAGATAGAAGAAGCCAACAGATAGAAGCTTTACAGGTTTTTTAATTACTGTCCACAACCAGTCACGTATGCTATTGATGACAGTCTTATACGTGCATCGTAAACCAGCAGGACTTGGTTTCTGTAGCTCTCCACTCATTTGGACTAGATTTTGCACTAATTCACAATTTTGCCCTTCAGTGATCCAGAATTTATCACTGAATTTATCATTTGGGTTTAACTTCACTCTGCTATGCAAGAACCTTTTCTGTTACTCTCTGAGGCATTGCTGTTGACCACAATTTTCTTATAAGTACAGGCTCAGGTGTACAGATACTTTGGGGTTAATTTTCTCTAAGAAAACCTCTACTCTTGTACATAGATGCTGTCATTTAACCAATGTGAAATCAAAAGAAAGTTAATTGTTCATTGTGAGAACGGCATCCATTTATGCTTCTTAGAAAGTAGGGAAAAGTATTTGTGTGTAGGGTATATTGTCTTAGGACTTTTTACAAAGAGATGATGCTACATATTGTATGCATTATGTTTATAAAAGAAGGAAACTTTTCAACCTTAATCCTACAAATATTGTCTCCACAATATTTCTGTATTATTCGTACATATGGCTGCCACTGAAAAACCATGTTGAAAAAATAACTTTCCTACCCATAGGCAATAGATCACCGTTTTTAACAAATTGTGACAAACTGAAAATTACCTTTTTTGTACATAATAGGACATTTCATCTTAGATAAATAAAGTAATGTTGTTGGACATCAGATTTGGTGGAATTCCTAATGAAACATCAATTGTTTAAAATTACGTATGTAGCACTTGGCATTGCCATACTGTGCAGAAATTATTGGGAATTTTTCATATATATATAAATATATATATAACTATGAAATGAGGAAAATGCTACTTTCATACACTTTTTACCAATCCTCATCATTTTTCCTACTGCTTTGTAATATATGACAACAATTCTTAGCTGTATCAACTATGGTAATGTTTAGGTTTTTTTAAAGTTTTATTTATGAGCCAGTGTAATGTGTGTACATTTTAAATACCACTTCTGTAAAAGGAATAAAGAAAATTATACTTTACTCAGTTTTTTAAAAGAAACAATGTGCAGAATACTTTATTTCCCCCCCCCCAACATCTCATTCTTTAAACTCCAGTGTTCGTTCACTTGCTGAGACCTGTCCAATGTGTGTATCAAATATCATGAATCAACTGAGGTCACTTTTTAATCATGATTCCTCAGTAGAATGGAAGGATTTGGTGTTCCATATCTAAATAGGGTTCAAAAGCTTCCAGAGATTCATTAGTTGTTTTGTTTTTTATGATAGATTAGAACTTTTTTATGGAAACTCAAGTTGGAATGGTATTATCTTAAACAGCTGCACGTTGGTTGCACCACGGTAAGCAAAGCACAATATTAAGCGGATTTTATGGTCGCTCTAAGGTAAGACCCCCCCCCACCCATGAAGCCAGCTTTCTTTAAAATGTTTAAAATGTTTAAAACAAGTGCATGTTTTAAAGTCACATAGCCAACTATTTCTTTTCCCATATTAGGGAAAGTAGTAGACAATTTTGAATTTGAATTTATTTTGCCTACATGAATGATTTCTCCATTTATTTTGCCTACGTGAATGATTTCTTCATTTGTACTAACTTTTGATTTCACATCAACCATTTAAATTATAATCAGCACATATATGTGTGTGTATGTATATGTATATGCATACATTATGCACACATGCACACACACACACACAAATTCGTATTTCAATATTGCATGGGGCACTTAAAAAACATTTTCAATAATTTTTAAATTGGCATTTGGTGGGGTGAGTTGGATAACTACTAGCCATCTTTGCATGCCAGAGTAAAGCCAGTCTTCTGGAGAATGCTGGCTTAATGGTACACATGCTGCTGTCTAAACACACCAGGAATTATTTGTTTAGCACAGGGGTGAGCATTAGGCTGCCTGTGGGCTACATGAGACCTCCGTGGCTTCCCAGTACAGCCCCCTGAAATTCAGGGGGGCGGGACTCAAAAATGGCTTACATATTTTACAAACGAAATGGCATCTGGAATGCCAAAATGGCAAGCAAGCTAATGTTGACTTTTTTGGCGCTGTTTAGTCATGCCAGATGTCATTTTGGGTTTTGCCTTTGGCACCCACAGGGTGATACAGAGATACTGCCTCGAGACCTCCAAGAATTGCCTGTCCCTAGGTCAAGGACATGTGAACTCGAGCTCCTGGATTTGTTCTTTGCTTACAAAGCCCGCCTTGTTTGGATTCCTGTTTCAAGCTATGTGCTGTTTAGCCAGGGGCAAATAGGCTAGCTTAACAGTCCATTCTTAGATAAGCAAGGGAATTGACTGTCTACTGAGTTTGGATAGCATGTAGTTAACACTTTCCTTTATAACATACTTTCCTGTTACAAAGTTGCCCAACACTTACTGCTTCTGGAGGAATATGTATGTACAGAATAAAATTCACAGAGTGAGTGTGGAAGACAAGAATCCAACTTGGATTTCCCTGAGGAAAAAAGGTAAGTGTGCATGCAACCAGAAAGAAATGGACAACCAGAAAAATAAATGCAAACCATGTTTTTAATTATTGTTTGTGTTGATATTCTAAAGAAACATCGTTGAACTGTGCCATAGTGTTTGATTATGTGTGCTAGTAAATATCTACTAACAGAATGCCTGGTAACTAATGCTATTAACTGGAATTTGTGTCTCCAGAAATTGCAGATGTTGATCCGGGTGGAGCTTTTACTTCATTCTTTTTCTAGTTAGGATAGGAATATTCTAGACAAGAGGAAATGTTACCTAGTCATTCCACATTGCACAAACCCTGAAGCAAGTATTTTCAAAAGTGTTGGAGAGGGACAGCTTTTTAAACATTTTGGATGCATTTTCAAGTTTGTGCAGCAAAATATTTTAATTGGGAGTCTATGAGTCACATTTCAAAACACCACCACCACAAAAACATACTGCAGTTTAATCAGTGTAACTCACCCCCCACCCCCCATGGATAAAGGGAGAAATAGCCAGGGCTCCTTGCTTTCTCATTTCTAAGCAGGTGTAAAAAACTGTTTTATCAACCTTTGGTAAATGTCTTAGCCCTGATATTTATGCATTAGCCTCGATCTAAGCTTCTTAGCCTGCCTTAGTCTCATAAAAATTAAACTTAATCATTACCAATTTGCCCTAGAGAATTCATTGAGTCTGCGCTAAACCTTACTTAAGCCTGGATCCAGTCCATGAACATTAAGAAAATGTACACGCCAAGTCATACAGTGTGTTATAAACATGCTTAAGTATACTAAGACATCTTAGGAAGTGCATATAGGATTGTCCTGAGCATGTGTGCTGAGAGACTAACCTGTGAAGAAGGAAGTGCCCAGTTCAAAGCTCACCTCAGCTGTGAAGTTGCATGGAAGACTGGAAAGCTGCAGTCAACCTTGCACATGGATCCAGTATGTGGAATTAGAAGAACACTGACCTACCGTACATGGTTGTTGTAAGAAAAACTCATAATAGTCCTATTCAGACGTAACAAGAAAGAAGTTCATTGATTTGCTCATGAGCTGCAGCAAGCAGCTTGTGAGAAGAAATTCAACTTCCACTTGCAATCTTCTGTATTTACATGTGAAAGTCATGGAAGGTGTGCAAGGTTTACCATGATCTCTGCAGAACAAACTGTGCCTTGTCACCGGATTGGAACTGGGTCACTGCATATGAAGCACTCTGAATACTTGGAAGGGCTACATAAATAGTAGGCATTGGCTTGGGACTGGATCCAAAGCTGTCATTCTGCTGATGGGAGCAATCATACAAGCAGTTCTGAGAACAAGGCAGTCCCCCCCCCCCCCACCCCCCGACTCCAACACACACATGTTTGAATGGAAATCATGTTGGTTTGTTTCAATTTCTGTGTGAACCTAAGAAAATACACTCCTTGAGCTTGGAATGTGGCATGGACCTCCACGGGACCTGTGTGGGATGTGGCATAGCAGGCCCAGAGGATAGGAAAACAGGAAAGCTCTGTAGGAAATTGAGAGCCAAGCCATTAATGCAGCATAAGCTGATTGATGTGAAATGCTTGTGATGAAAGCTTGAAGCATTATCAGGCTGGAGCAGGTCAGGAAAAATAATAGTTTTTGGGAGATTAACCTTGTGCGGATCATGCAAGATCTAGGATGCAGCTGACATGACCTTTGAAAATTCCTGTCTCACATCCCTTCAAATTCTAATGGAGATACTTCAAAAGTTACTTTGCACTGACAGAAAACTGCTGTTTGATTCCTTGATTCGAACTACAGGAACAACAGTGGTGCTGTGATGGCCTCTCCTCATCTTAAAGTGGAAGAATCTGACTTCATAAGATTTGAGTTAAATATAGAAAATAATTTGAATAAATCAAGGAAAGCTTGGTGAGCAGGCTGCCCCCTAGCCTCTCCCACTGGTCTGGGCTGTTGCCAGGATGTCTCATTTTGACAAAACAAAATGCCTTCATTCAAGACGTCTTGGAAAAAATTCAACTCTGACATCTCGATTGTAAGCATGCCATTTCTTTCTTAACCAACTCATTTCCTTCTGTTAGACGCTGTATGAACCTGTTAGACATCATGAGAGATCTAGAAGAGACATTTCTGAATTGTTCTTTGCTAGTATAAGGTTACAGGATCTCCTAGGAGATTCCAGCCCAGGCTCGCATCTGGGCGTTTAATTTCCTTTCTCTTCTATAATGGTAAAGCCCTTTCCTTTTCCATCTCTCATGAATCAAACGATTTTCGTGATGCATTATTCTTGCCCGACATTGCACTTATTCTCTGCCTTTGATTTCTCATCCAGTCATTTAAATTGAGCTGAAGTGCTGCAATTTTCCCTTGCCAGTTACTTTTCTCTCTTACCAAATTTGGCCATTCTAATGCAATCTGCTGTTCTACAAACCTTGAAACGTTTTTGCTTAAATGTGGCTACAGGCATTTGGGCCATCACTCTATAGAAATTGCTGTTTTAGGTAGACATCCAATGTTTAAGGTGTAAATTTTCTCCTAAGTTGTTGTAATACAAGTTGCAAGGTCCAAAAATGAAAGTGGCCCAAAATCAGATAAATGTTTGCATGTTCCGTCGCTATTTATCTGCCTGTGCCTAATTTCTTACACAAGTGCTAGAGAAAGTAACCGTTAACAAAAGGGGCTTTTTAACATGAATGCTTCTATAGAAAATGAGTATAGCGAACGAACTTCATCCGTGTTTGAGTTTAGCCCAACTCCCCACCTAAATTGCTTCTATGCACAGGCAAAGAATAACCAAGTTTGGTGAGATGCTATCCACCCAGCATTTATGCCAGCACCCCCTTCTTGCTGAACCCCTTGCTGCTCTGCTGTCCCCCCGACCCTAGAGAAGCTTTGCAAGGTGGGGCTCACAAAGCCAATGCTTGTGAGCTCAGTCCCTGGAATGCAAACTTCAGCATCTTTGGTTTTAGCCCCCAAAAATGTATATGGAAGTGTTGGATCTGGCCGGTGTCTTCCTGGCCTGCTTTTGCCTACCCACCCCCCAAGCAATGATGTGGCTCTCGTGTGAAACACGATGCTGGGCTAGACAGGCCTTTAGTTTGCTCCAGCAGGCGAGTCTTCTCAAGTGAATCCAACATGCGCTCGCTCCTGTTTGCCAGAAACTGAAGTTTGCAATTGACTGACTCTTTTGAAGCTGCGTGCAGAGCTTTGGTTGTTTTCTAGAAGAAATCATAGTTTCATAGGATGTGCATCATGTGCATAGGATGCTATCAAGTTCTAGACCTAACTAGAATAAGTAGACTTGAGGTACATGGGAGCCGACACTGTTCAAGAGCAAGGAAGGAAATTATTCAAGAAAAAAACCTCAGATGTGCCTATTAAGAAGCAGAATGTGTATGCATCACCCTTCATCATTTTCACACAAACCACTGCATATGTATTCCGTAAGAACCATTCCTGTCATTTTGATTTTCTCCTGTCAAACCAAATGTTGAGAAGTTCAGCTTTTCACTGAACATACAACACTGTGGAGCAGACGGGTAGAAATATTCCTCTAAAAGTATGCCACAAGCATCAAAGCTCACATTGACCCAGCTGCACAAATTCCAGAAAAATAGCTGTGTGCCTTAAAACAAATTATTTATTGTAGCTCTTGTGGACTGGCAGGTTATCTGGAGGTGGGTGAAGTCGCATAGCTCAATAACTGGGCTTGTTTTTAAGGGGCCGCTGCACTCTCCGCTCCTTAACAAGACCTGTCGGCTGTTGGCAGAGAAGGTAGAAAAGCCCGTGGCAAGCGCAGAGACTTTTTTTGGCAGCAGCCCTCCACTGACTTCAACCCCAGGAGCCACGGCGGTGCTGGAATCCTCACCCGCACTGGGCATGAGCCGCCCCTCGAACCCTCTGGTCTCGCCTCCTGTTGAACCTGCTCACATAGCCTCTGCCCCTCCAAAGCAGCCCATCACCTGGCCTCAGGCGCCCTCTCACATGCTCTTGTAGAACTGCAGGAAGCTGCCGTCTCCGGTGGTAGATCTGACCCATCACGATGTATCTGCTGCCTGCAAAAAGAGCAAGTGCCAGAGCTGGGACAGAACATTCTGTGACCGGTGTCACGTTTGCTGCAGTGTGTGCTCGTTTTATCTGCCCAGACCTTCAATTTAGAAAGATCACAAGAACTAAAAGAATAACATAGACTATAAAGCCTTGGTTTTTATCTCACTTTCCAGAGATAGCCCTGTTAGGATGCTGCAGGCAAAACAACAGTGTCTTGGGAGATCTTCAAATGGACAAATGCATTACATTACAGAATAAGCTTTCAGGGACAACAGTGTCATCAGATGCATGCACTGTTTCCTGAGTGGTGCACACATGAATGCATGCATCACACACACACACACACCTGGGGGAAGATTAAGTGAGTCAGAGGGCACTGAAATGAAGAAAGTAGCACACAATGGTAATTACCTTACCAGTAATTCACAGAAACGGTTGTTGGATGATAGCAGAAGTATCCTTGAAGCCATGAGCTGATTGACTACACAAATACTGTGTTTAAAAAACCCCTATTCCCTATTCAAGCCACAGGAGAGAATATTCGATGCTCTTCATGAATTCTAAATCACTTGTTGCACCTGAAAGGTTTGCTTCAGAATGTCCACCTGTCATTGACCTGAATGCAGCCAGATTTGAACAGAGGAACTTCAAAGACAGATTCCACTGCAAATTAGCTGAATTACAATAGTGATTATCTTATGTGACATGAATAGAGACAAGGACATGTGAAAGAGCTCATCACTGCAAGGTTCTCTGTGTGTCCACCCAGCAACCGTTGGATTTTCCCAATAGTACAGTGGCTATTTTTAAGGTAATCCTTACCATCTACCATTTCTGCCTTTCAATGCCTCTGACCTCACCATTTGTTCCAGCCCCCAGTCATCTGGAACCACATCATGCATCTAATGAAGTGAACATTGAGCTACAAAAGCATGCGTGTGTTATGTGTCATCAAGTTGGCTTATCTTGTAAGCCATCCTGAGACATTAAGGATGGGGTAAAAATACTGTAAATTAAATAAATAAAGTCGTCTCCAACGTAAGGCAAAGGTATGGATGGAAGCCCTCCAAAATGTTCTGTTCATGGCAGGTCCATTCAGCTCTTCCAAGTTGGAGGCTGTGGCTTCCTTTATGGATTCAGTCCATCTCATATTCGGTCTTCCCTTTCATCTTCTGCCTTTGACTTTCCCTAACAGGATTGTCTTCTCCAGTGAGTCTTTCCATCTCATGTTGTGTCAGCCTCACTTTTGTCATTTTTGCTTCTAGGGGAAGCTCTGGCTTGATTCGATCTAAGATCCACTTGTTTATCTTTCTGTTGGCCCAGGGCATTCACAAAGCTCTCCTCCAGCATCTTGGTTCAACAACATCAATTTTCTTCTTGCCAGTTTTCACACATGTAGATTATGATTGGGAATACAATAGTGTGGATGATCTTGAACTTGGTCCCTTACACTTGGTAACCTTTTCTAGTGTAAAAGTGCTGCCCTTCCGAGTCTCAGTCTTCTTCGAATGTCTTAGCTGCAAGTCTCCCTTTGAATTGATGACTGAGCCAAGGTATGTGAAATCTTTCACAATTTTGATTTTTTCATTATTAACAGTAACATTCTGTAATTCTTCTGTGGAGATAATTTCTATTTTCTTAATGTTCAGCTTCAGTCCTTCCTTTGCACTTTCATTTTTATGAGTCACTTCAAGACATTGCTGCTTTCTGCCAGTACTATGGTTTCATCTGCATATCTTAAATTAGTGATATTTCTTCCACCAGTTTTCACTCTTCTGATTCTAACCTGCTTTCCTGCATGTTCTGCGTACAGAGAGGGAGATTAAATGCATCCTTGTCTGATGCCTTTGCCTATAGGAAACCATCCTGTTTCTCCATCTTCTGCCCTGATGGCAGTTTCTTGTCTTCTGTTTCAGGACCATTCACAGCTTCTCACAATCCACACAAAGGCTTTGCTATAGTCTATGGAGCAGACTGGTCTTTTTCTGAACTTCTTTGGTCGACCACATATATTTGCAATCTGATCTCTAGTGCCTCTTCCTTTCTGCAATCCAGCTTGGAGGTCTGGCATTTCTCACTCCATTCAGGATGGTATTCTTTGTTGCAACACTTTGAGCATTGCTTTGCTTTCATGGGAGAGTAATGCAAAGGGCCTGTGATTGCTGCACTCTTTTACCTCTCCTTTCCTGGGGACCAGAATGAATACTGAATGTTTCTATCTGTGGGCTGTGGCTTTGTTTTCCATATTTGTTGGCATATTTTGGTTCAGATTTGGACTGATTCGTTTTCTGCAGCTTGAAATAGTTCTATTAATATCCTATTTAGGTGCTTTATTTTTTGCAAGTGCTTTCAGAGCACTTTCATTACACTTTCTAATATTGCAGGATCTTCTTCATAGAATTTCCTTTCGAAGAGATCCTTCATCCTTTCATCTCTTCTGTACTGTTCTGTATTTTCTTTCCACCTTCTCTTTATTTTCTCTTGGTCAGACAGTATGTTCCCTTGTCTTTTAGCATGCCTAATCTAGGTTTGAACTTCCCTTTGATTTCTTGGACCTTGTTTTTTTTTTTTTTTTTTTTTTTTGTTCTCTTCTATTTCTTGCAGTGGCCATTGTAATAGTTACCTCTGTGATAGGTGCTAAAAAGCTGTATTTCTGTCAAATTTTGCATTTGCTTCTTGCCTGTCCTTTGCAAATGTGAGTGTTTTTGTTTTTTCTGCCTTAGGCTTTTTCTTTCCTGTTTCTAGAGAAATTGTTTTTGGCATTCTTCCGTAATAATGTCTCTGGCTTCAGTCCACAGTTCTTCTAGCACACAGTCAGTTAAGTTGAGCAATGTAAGTCTGTTCTTTATGTGGACTTCAAATTCTTCAGGGAAGTTACATAAGTAATATTTTGGCACTATGTTTTTGCTGGTGACCTTTTTTTAGCTTGTCTCTGATCTTTGAAATTCTGATCACCACTATTACAGTCTGCCTCTGGAGTTGTTTTGGCAAGAAGAATACAGCTTCTCCGCCCTTTGCTTCCAACTGCATAGTCTATTCGATTTTGTATTGGCCATCTGGTGATATCCATGCATGCAGTCATCTCAGCGGTTGCTTGAAGTATGTGTTTGCAATGGACAGGTTGTTGGTTCCACTAAATTCTGCCAGTCGTTCTGCTTCATTTCTTACCCCTAGACCATTCTTCCCAACAACATTTACTTCATTTTGGTTTCCTATTTTTTCATTCCATTCACCTAGGATTAGCAGCAGGTCTTATTTTTGTGTGTTATCAATTTCTTCTTGAACATCCACACAACAATTTTCAGTTTCTTCTTGTTCAGCATCTGGGGGATGGATTTGAATGATTTGTTGATTGTTATGTTGATAGATTTTCCACTAATTCTGATTGATATCATTTGGTTGGATTTTGCATTATAGCCTCTTACTGCCTGTGTTAAGTCTTGCCTCAGTATTGGAGTCACTCCACTTCTTCAGAGTTTGCTATTTCTGTAGTAAAACAGTTTGTGTTTCTCTTTTTGGGAATTCCCCATTCCAGTTTACTGTAGTTCACTCACACCAAGTACTGAGATAGTCATTCTTTCTATTTCTAGCTTTACCATTCCAGTTGGTCTTGAGTTATACGTCTCACATTCCATGTCCCGGTTATATGTGTTGTGCAGCCTTGGTCTCTCAGCCCTGTGCAGGTCAGCCACTAGTCTTCCTTTCAGGTTTGATCTAGAATCAACATTAACAACAACACTACTTGTATTTGTCCTTTGCCCTTCTCCAGTAGCTCATAAAGTGCTTTCCAACCTGCATGGGGAAAGTGTCTTCTGCAGTATCTCTTGCTTCATTTTGGATTGTTTCATCATAAGGTTTACATGGTAAGAATATTCAGAAGTGGTTTATCATGTCCTTTACTGCTCAGTTCTGACCAGAGTTAGATTGAGCATCACTGTTGTTGTCTGTGAAAGATTCTCCACCAGTGTTGCCTTCAGCTACCACCACTGCCCAGCAGCTGCCCCTCAGGAGTTCCCTACCCCATCAGCAGTAATGAGGTCCATTCTCTCTTTGCTGATGTGACCATTACTCCTGAAGCGGGTGAATGCATCTTGGTCTGGTGCCTCAGTCTTGACCATTCTGCCTTGGCTGACCCTGCTAGGGGATCAGTCTCCTGAGACTCTTCTGGCCTGCTGATGGCATTGCTCTTGGCTTGTTTGACACTCTTAAGCCCCCTCACCACACTAAGGTGTGCATCCAAGAGGGTAGATGTCATTGTCCTTCAGGTAGTACAAGGCATGTGCTGCTCTTGGACCTGTGCTTTTCTCACCCTGAAACTACAAGCTGCTTGAGGTTCTGCAGCAGCCTGTTGCTGCTGGCTCAAAACACAAAGCTCAGACCCAGAGAGCAGGATGGGGAAAGCACGGCCCTCCAGATGTTGGCCCGAAACACCCATGATCCCTTACAATGGCTCATGTTGTCTAGGCCCAGTGTGAGTCGCCAGCCAACTGCATCTGAGGGCCGCATGCCCCCCCCCCCAACTTGCAGAAGCATTTCAGCTTCCTTTGCAACACTGGTAGTGCTGGAGGTGGAAACCCAATTGCCAGCACTCCTGTTGCGGTGAGCTGCTGCGGGCCGCACTGCAAAGCTCACTTGCAGAGGCTGATGGGCCATTCCCACACGGGATAGTTTCCAGCGCCGGCCATTTCCTTTCATGATACAAGCACGCCTGCCAGCTTGTATGTGACCATCATTAAGCTGGGAAATAGAAACCTCCTGTTGGAACAACCCTAATCTAGCATGTGCTCACCTCCCCACCACCCCGAATGGCCTTTGAATGCTGTACTGGAGACAGGCCGGGTTTCGAATGCCTGCGGCTGCAGAAAGAGCCCCTGCACATCCCTGGCTTTCTGCTGTCCTACTGGAGGGAGAGCAAGCAGCATCAAGGGCCCTTCGCTGTGGCTGAAAGCCCTTCCCACCTGCTGCCAGTTGCCCCCTGCTGAGCCCATCTCAAGCAGCCCTTCCCTCATGCTAGGTCCAGCTCCAAGATTCGCTGAACGTTGTGACTAAGAATCCAGTGCCCTTTTCCCTCTCCTTTCAGGTCCCTTTCTTGGCACTACTTTTGTGCTGAAGACTCTGGACGGTGATGGCCTTATTTCTGATCTTGCAAGCTGCTCTGGGAACCTTTCTGGCTGAAGAGCAGGGTAGAAATGCTGTTCATAATCATGGAGCTGGAAAAGACAAAAGCCACCCTTCGAACCTGTCTTATAGACCCAACCACATCCCCTTTCCTCCTGGTAGTAACTAAGGCAATGTTAGGTGGGAAAAGACTTAGGTTCTTTACCAAGTTTGAAGCCTGGACAGGGTTTACTGCAGTTCAAGGCATCCACAACTAATATGTGAACTTGGAAGAAGAAGCCATCAGGGTTGAGGTACAGCCGGTTCGTCTTATACAGTCCGTTCCTGTTGACCAACAGCATCACCAAGTGCGTTCCTTGGTGTATTGGGGTGACATCATGAACAATCCCGTTCAACGCTTTCAAAACAAGAGAGGAGGGAATGAATGCACAGTGCTGGGATGCTGTTTCTAATTATTCCATGATAGGAAATGGTAACAGTGGCTATAAACTGCCTTTCAATGTGAGTTCCCAAAGAAGTGTACATAACCATTTAAAATACCCCACAATCCAAGCAAGCTGAATGAATAAAGATGGTACATTTGACAAGCAAAGAAGGTGAATTCATCAACTGCTTAATAAGAGCTGATAATCTCATAAGAGAATATCAGTAAGAGTATGAAGTGCGTTTATTTAAAATAAGGAGATTTCAGTATTGCAACCTGACGAGCTTGTAACGCCATCTTTGCAGATGGTAGCCATGCTTTGCAGATGGCTGCTTTGTAATGAAAGCTGGATTTCAGGCAGACATTTTACTGCATCCGTGCTGCAGCTAGGACTAGAGTTGCAACATTAAGACCCACACCTTCCCTGGGCATTCCAGATGTTAAAAAGTATTGGGTTGCAAACCAATTAAAGATAGTTCCAGATATTATAGTCCAAAATAAAAAATGAATATGGAGTGATATTGAATAAAAGAATTAAGAGAAATAGGTGATCATTTAGAGTTATATTGGTTTAAAAAGGATATTAAAAAGATTATTAAGAAAATTCAAAATTCTTTTTTTAAAAATATAATGGAAGTACGGGAAAAATGGAGGCAACAGTTATTCCCGGGAATTTCTCTATTAACACCAGTGGTTGAAATGGAGAAATTCCCAAAAATAGAATTAAAGGATTGGATTAATAAATTAAAAAATAACCATATATTCAAATGGGAAGATTGGAAAAATAAGATAAAAATATAATACAATTAAGGAGTGTATTGCCAGAGGCTAAATTAAATTGGTTAAATTTAATTCAATTAGAAAAATGGATAAAGATGGAGGACAAATTTAAAGAGGAAGAAAGACAATTAACAAAATTTGAAATGATTATAAAAGAATGTGAGACTAAGGAAGAATATACAACCAAAGGAAGAATTGCCAAAATCTACAGGATATTAATGGAGTTAGGGGATCACATGACAATTTTAAAATCAATTTGGGAAATGGATGTAGGTGAGATAAAAGGCACGGATTGGAAGAATATTTGGAATAGAAGAGTATGTAAGAATATGTCAATTAGAATTAAAGAGCATGGATACAAGGTGATATGGAGATGGTATTTAACACCAGTTAAGTTAAATCAAATTGATGATAAATACTCTAATATATGTTGGAGATGTGGTAAAGAGACTGAAACTTATAAACATGTTGTGGGATTGTGAAAATATACAAAAGATTTGGATTATTGTATTTAAGAAAATTGGAGAAATTTTAAATATAGATTTAGAAATGTCACCAAGAATGGTGTTATTACTGTTGATAGAAAAACAAGATATAAATGAAGTTAAGAAAGAATTGATTGGAAGGATGATAATGGCAGTTAGGCTAGTGATAGTTAAATATTGGAAACAGAATTGGATTTTGCAAAGGCATGAATGGTATAATGAAATATGGAATATGGTTATTAATGATAAATTGATGACAGAAATAAAAATTTTAAAAGGGTTAATGAAAGCAAATGAATATAATGAAATGTGGGAAGATTTTTTAAAAGCAGTACTGATAGAAGGCAAAGGCTGTAAGCCCAATCAAGATTATATGACTTTCTGGAGGGGATATGGGTATAATTGAAGAATATTATATATTATATGTGTACGATGGTAGTATTGGTCTCTGGGGTGGTGGGTGCACTCCTTCATTTATTCCTTTTTTAATTATTGTGTTCTTGTGTTATATTATTGTTGTTGTAATTGTATTTATGGTTTTTTCCTGTCAAAAAAATAGAGGAGGGGATAAATAATTAAATAAATGACCCACCGCTTCCTTGGAATGAGAAAAAGTAATTCTATAGATACAGGTGAAGCTCAATTGTTTTCAGAGAAAAGTTTGGCCATATTACCACCTCAGGACTATGGGTTACGTCCAACACTTCTGTTCCAAGACAATGTGACACATTTACATTTATGTTCATTCTGTCCTGATAGTTCACAGAGACCTATTTTTAACAAATTGTGAGAGTGCAACTGAATGTAACAAAATTACCAGTGGTAATTTGTAGCTTTAAAAATGTGTTTCTGATATACCTGAGGGAGCTCATGGCCACTCAAATGCCAGAAATCTGCTGCGAAGCCACTGTTATGCAAAATGGCCAAAAAAATTCCTTTCTGAAAAGGTCACGGGTGCCCAAATGGAATAGACATAAAGTGGAGGGGTGGGGACTCCACGGCCCTCCAGACGTTGTTGAACTCAAATTCCTACCAGGGCCTTCTTGGCAGAATCCACCCGCCAGTTGTGAGATTTTATTTCAGCTGATATCTTTCAGTTCTCATTATTACAGGCCTTCTACTTAGACCCTCAAGATTTGCCTTTTAGCTTGGCCTATAACTGAGTAAGGACTTAATTGGCTGCTGTTGTACAGATGGTGCTATCTTGTTTTAATTACCTTGGCTTTATTATTTTTAATTATTTAGCATCTTTTCCTAGATTTTGTGGTTTTAAATGCTGTGTGCATTTTCAGAGGGTTTAACTTAAAGGCAGTTCATACATCTCTGAAATAAATAAGCCTATTAGCCCTGGCTAGTAGGAGTGGGGAGCCTGAAGTCCTCCAGAAGTTGCAGGATTCCCAACTCTTATCAGCCCCGTCAATGTGTTAGTTGTCAGGAATGATGGACTTGTAGTTCAGTCTCTGGATCCACACCGCTTGTGTAAAGGAACCGCATTTGTAGGCAACAGACAAGCTGCCTTGGGACCTTGCAAAACGCTCTCTTTCTGCTTGGCATTTTAGCTCTCAGGATGGTTCACAGGAACATAATTTTGGCAAGAATAAATCAAGGCATATCATTCCACTGAAGTTCACATCAACATCAGATGAAATGAAGTTAAGTAGCTTGGAAGCTGGCTCTAGCCCCGCCTCTGGGAAGGCAGATATTTCTCTCTCCGGGCCAAGCAAATTCTTTGGGAGGGTGCTGGGAAGCAAGTGCCAAGACTGCCCCCACCTTGGAGAAGGAATGGTGTGTGCCAGTAACACGAGCATGCACTCGACATGACCGGTGCCTGAAGCAGCTGAGTGGGAGGGGGTTGATCTTACCGAAGTCACTGCTACAGTAGGCCTCCCCTTCCTCAGGCTCCCGCCTGCAATCCGTCAGGCACACCTCAGCACTGTCGGCATCTAGAACAAGAACCAAGGGCTGGAAGTCACGGTCGTGCAGCCTCAACCAGAAAACAGCCCTGGTGGGGACTAGCTCGGCCATGACAGCACTCGCAGGGTAGAACTGCCAGTGTGTGGCTCTCCGAAGACAACTGTGGTGCAGCCGTACACATGCCTAGTCAGCAGCAAGTTTAGTTGAGTGTCACAGGGCTTCCTCCCCAGAAAGCAGGCTGGTCTCCCTTAATGCTCAGGCAGCGTCTCTCTCTGCAATTGTGTCTTCATTTTAAAACCCTTTTCTCCACCCTTTTGTTCTGTTCATCAGATCTACCATAGCACACATGAGTTGTTAAGCAGAATTCCAGATCCAGAATTCCAGAGGCTGCTACCCGACAGAATTCCAGATCCTATCATTCATTGTTCCTCCATGTATTTTATGGCTTGCAAAGATTTTGTGTAGTAGGGAAGTTTGGGTGCAGAAACAGGCAGCCTGGAAGGAAGTCTAAGATTTGCTAGCACTTCTTCATTTTACAAAACCTCTGCTAAATGGCCCAGAAGTTTTGGACTTGGACTGGCCAATGCTTAGGAATACCAGGAGTTGTCCAAAACATTTGGAGGGTGCAGGCTAAGGTAGGCTGCTCCAAAGCGACAATTATTTGAACTGCCTCAATTTTGATTGAGGAAGCTAGCAACTCTCCAGATCATGATTCTCAAAAGAACAACATTACCAAAAAATATTCAACAACTCTTGAAAGGCAGGCCAGCAGTCTAACACTGAAAGCCAAACAGGTTCCTATGTTGTCTTCAATAAATTATCCCAACTACGTATGTGTTCAGTTTGCACATTAAGTAACCACTGTGGACTTGTATCCTAAGTTGCTTGTCCAATCGTCTAATTTGGGGGGGGGGGGTCATTCCCACCAACTTCCCTCCTCCATCTGCAGCCCTTTGCACAGTAAACTGCACTATTCTGAAGCAGCCCCCAGCCCCACAGAGACGATTTGCAAGGAAAAGGTTGCAGAAGGAAGGGGGAGGGAAGGAGTTAAGCCCCAGTCCATAAAGCCGACCCCTGCACCAACCCTGGTCCAGGGGTTCCCACGTTGCCACAACCTGTCAAGGCTCTGGGGAGGGACTGCAGTCCGTGCCAGAGGACGTGCTTTGCACCTGCAAGGTTGCATTCCCAGGCAGGGCTGGCAGGATTCCTGCATGAGACTCTGGAAAGCTCCCGCTAGTCAAGTGGCCATGCTAGGCAAGGCGGAGATGACTGGAAGTAATCAATGGACCCCCAAACATGGCGCTAGGTGAACACCAAGTGTACAAACAGAGTCTAATTCAGCATCCAATGAGGAAGACCTTTCCTTCCAGTACATATATAGTGGGCCACACGCCCATCTACTCAGGCACTTATATAATATGCAGTATGATTATGTTATATATAATATGCAATATGAGCTGCAGGACAGTATAGGATATGTAGCATCTCTTTCACAATACTAAAGGTGGGCCGTTAATACAAAGACTAGAAAAAGGGTTTGTGTTCAACAGTACTGAACAATAGTAAGTTGCCTTAAATTGCCCATAGTGTAATTAATTAACAATCCCTTACGTTGTCACACACTGTGCAAAATCATAACCAAAAATCGAGAATGTAATTTCATCCTTTGCATGACAAACCCATTATTTCATTTTCATTGTCTGTTGCAGAAGGCAGCCACAGTTGTTAGTCCCAATTGGCATGCTCTCCCTAATACACAAAGCAAGTTGTGAGGGCAGGAGCATGAAAAATGGCCCTGCCCACTTGACGTAAGAGCTGCTTAGATTTTTCTCTGTTGTCTTATAGATTCATAGATTCAGGGAAGAGTAGGACCAGAAGGGGCCAAGGAGTCCATCAGGTCCAACCCCCTGCTGGAGCAGGACACCAATTTATACCACCCCACTCAGATGACTGTCTAGTTTTGCCTTGAATGTCTCTAGTGTGGGAGAGCCCACCACCTCTCTAGGCAGCGGGTTCCATTCTCAGATGGCTCTGACAGTGAGGAAGCTTTTCCTGGTGTCCAGCCTGAATTTCGGTGTGCTCTAGACTGAGCCCATTGCTCCGTGACCTATACGCAGAGTCTTCTTCCTCTTTGTGGCAGCTTCTGTGGTATTTTGCAGAGTGCTATCATCTCCCCTTGCAGTTGTCTCTTTTTGAACCTGAATAGGCACAGCTCACGCAGCCTCTCATCATAGGGCATAGTTTCCAGACCTTGGATCATTTTTGTTGCCTTACTCTGAACCCTTTCTAGTTTTCTGCATCTTTTTAAAAACCAGGGTGCCCAAAACTGAACTCAGTGTTTCAGGTGAGGTCTGACAAGTGCTGAGTAAAGGGGAACAAGTACCTCTCTTGCTCTGGAGGTGATGCTTCTGTTTATGCATCCCAAGGTAGCATTTGCCCTTTTTGCAGCTACATCACATTGCTGGCTCGTGTTTAGCTTGTTGTCCACAACTACTCCAAAGTCTTCGTGAGAAATGTAGCTGTACTGTCATCTATGTAGCCCAAAGCAAATGCTTCTACAGTTTTCATGAAAAATGGAATGTCATTAGTGGGACCTTCATTAAAGGGCATATAACTGGTAGAATCACCAAGCTGATGTTATACTTTTTGGCAGTAAATGTTTTTGTCTATGACTACTTGGATTTTTGGAGTCACTGAAGCAGTCGGTGTGAGCTTAAGTGGACTCCGGGGGATGGTGGAGGACAGGAAGGCCTGGAGGAATGTGTTCCATGGGGTCACAATGGGTCAGACGCGACTTCGCAGCTAACAACAACACTTGGATTCTAAACTTATCAGCTGGATGGATTTTGCTGTTAGGATTCCAGGCCAAAGAATTAGGTGTATACCTTTCTCACGATCCAACCAGTGGTGTCCCATTTTACATTAAGGCTGGAAAAATTCTGGAGTTGGCCTCCAGAATGGGCTACATGGATGCTAGTGCAGCTGCATCTCTCATCAAGGACCACCACGTCTTATGCTTTCTAAAGTCCGCCAAGAGGGCTTTCCATGCCCAAAGAAGCCAAATGCTCCCAGATTAGACTCCTTGTTAGAACTACTACACAGTATGGGGGTTATTTTCTCCTGCCAGTTGTTTTGATGGGTTCACATGTTAAGGATCCTGGGCATGTTATTCCACAACTGGAGGGCCATGGTTTATTTCTCTGGATGTGAAGCTGTTGTGCATAGATTTCTGCACCCCTGAAGGCAGCTGGATCCACTGTGGTAGATGCCTTCCATTTTCATCCTATAAACAATCCCATCCTATAAACAATCCCACAGTGTTCAGTAAACAATAGGTTTACTGAACACTGTTTTGGAAAGGAAATATTTTTGATTCAAAACAAAGTTCTTTTTACAGGCTGAGTGTGTGGCTATAGGCAGGCAGGCTGCCCCTCTGTAAATCCTTCTAAGAAGTACCTAAATTTTGTTTGTTAGATAGAGCATGTTAATGGGGAGGAAGAAATTTGGCTGCCATCTGCAACCAGTAATGCAAATGAAATATGGAGTTTATCGTTCTGAACAAGAACAGAGCAGAAATTACATTTCAGAGTTCGGGTTAATATTTTGCACAGTGTATGGCAACACAATGCATTGTTAATTAAAGGTACCATTTAAGATGACCTACTATTATTCAGTATTGTTGAAAAGAGTCACTTCCTCTATAATATTTTAGGGTTATTAAGTAGAGACTTTGTATGCTACACAGACGTGTTGCTTCTGTCACATACTGCATTTTTCAGAGCACTGCTATGAATATTGCACATGGGTATGTGTGTGCAGTATATCATTACTTAAAATAATGATCTTCATTGGTTGATCAGTAATTATTGTCTGTCTGTATTTCTGCAGTTTTGGTTTTTGCATTATATTTATTTTATTTAGTTTTTATTTTTTTCAATTTATATCCTGCCTTTTTCCTACAAAGGGCTCAAGGCAGCTTACATCTCCTCCTCCATCTTATCCCCACAACAACCCTGTGAGGTAGGTTGGGCTGAGAGTCTGTGACTGGCCCATTGTCACCCAGCTGGCTCCATGGCTGAGCCAGGAATAGAACCCAGATCGTCTGAGTCCCAGTCCCATGCTCTTAACCACTACACCACACTGGCTCTCACACCACTGATTTGCTCTGGTGGTGTTTTCATTTAAGGGACTTCTCTTCGTTTAGCATGTGCATGGAGTATAAAGTTCCTTGAACACCTGAAGGATGGGAACTATAAGAGTTTTCAGTTCCACCAAGTACTGCAGATGCGGGTCCCAAATCAAAGCTGGACTTCAAACTAAAAGTAAAAAGGTACAAAAGCAAACTCAAATTAGGTCACAAGACCTGTTAAGCTCTTGGCATAATGCCTCAATGTAATAGAAAGCTAATCAACTCTCCTGTCATGGAGAACATTTTTAACTTGGCACCAAAAAGATATCAAGGTTGGTGCCAGGCAGTCCTCCATGGGGTGCTTGTTCCTGAACTGGAGCGCTGCCACTGAAAAGCCCTTTTATTTGTTGCCACCAACTACAATCTTGATCGTAGTCGATGGTAGTTTGTGGCTGGGAGAGATGCTCTGGCAGCTATTGTGGTCCTACGTAAGCCATGTCAGGCTTTATAAGTTAAAAGAGGAACATTGGCTTAGGCTCAAGAGCATACAGGCAGCCGAGGCAAGTGGCCAAATTTGGGGTTATGTTTGGACCTTCTGGTCCCTGTTACTAACCGGTCTGCCACAGTATGCGCAAGCTACAGTTTCTGAACAGTCTTTAAGGGCAGCCCCTAGTTTCAAGATTACCAGAACACAGATTGCTGAAACTAGATGATGCCTGCCTGTATAGAGGCAGAGCTGGGCCACCAGTTGGTAGATAGCCTCAAATGACCAAGAAGACTCCAAGCAGACCTCAGGCTATGAACCTGCTCCTTCAGGGGGACTGTGACTCCATCCAAAACAGGCTGAATTTCCTCCATCTGGTCAGAAGAGTCTCCCACTAACAGCATCTCAGTGCAGATGCAGATGGTGCTGTGATCAACCTCCATTCGACTAGTTGAAGGAAAGGCACACAGGTTTGGCACCAGATGTGCTTTGGCACCAGATGTGCTTCCTCCTTCATCCTGCTCAGGACCATTCGTTGGATAAAGCAGGCTGATTTTGCCCTCCACACTCACAAGCCCCGTGTTAAGTGACAGGCTCTGGCACAGTCAGTGGGGAGGCCACTGGTACAAGCTGCAGAAGCACCAAAGCCAGGAAGTGACCCTGAGGTATGAACCAAGAGTCACGGGCCTCTGAGCCAAAGAGCCTCACCCTGCCAAGCCAGATGCAGCAACCCCCCAAGCCAGGTTCTCTTGAGGAAGTGGCACCTTCCCACTAAGGGCCGGCCCACCCAGCCTCCTCCCACACCAACTCTGGCAATGCACCAAGAGGGAGCAAGCATGCAGTGCAGGCAAGCAGGAGGCCTGTCAGGCCAGACATTTTCTTCTTTTCTTTTTTTTGCGAGTCAGAAGGGGTCTCCTGGGCCATCTAGTCTGACCCCCGCTCCAGCTGGGTCCGCTCACAACATGCCCACCATGTGCATGTCTAGCCTATCCTTGAACACCCGCACCGATGGGGCCTCAACCACCTCCCGTGGAAGCCCCTTCCACACCCTCGGGGTCCTGACTGTCAGGAAGTGCTTCCTGGCATCTAAATGGAACCGTGGCTCCCTGGGCCAGTCCTGTCCTCCTCTGCAGGGGAGAACACGTCTCTACCATTGTTCCTCCCCTCACTGCTGAAGGCTGGCTCAAGTCCGTAGGCCAAGATGCTCCCTTGAATAGCCCTAGCCAAATTGCACAGGACAAGTTTCTTCTGTTCACAACAGGACAGTGTGGTTTATTTATTTATTTATTAGCATCAGCACATTTTATCAATGGGTCTGTGGTAGTCATTAGAATTTACCTTGCTCTATGCATTATGGTTTTCTCCTGTTTAGATGGCTGAGCCCTGAACATGTGTATGAACTCCATGTGCATTCAAGTTCTGTTTGGTACATTCTGACCCAGGGATGGGAAAAGCAGGGCCCTCCAGATGCTGGAGTACAACCCCCATCATCACTTATCCTTGATGGGAATTGCAGTCCATCAACATCTGGAAGGCCACAGGTTCCCTACTTCAGCTTTAGAGGAAGAACCATAAAAGTCCCACTGAATATTTCCCCTGTGTCTTCCATTATACTTTAGATGCGCCCAAAGCATTGGCTTCCTGTGTGGAGGGAACAGCACACTTCTAGAAGAAAAACCATCTGTTGTGGTTATGGCAGAAGTGCTCAGTGGTGATTCATTGACTGTGTAAGGTGTTTGGGGCCAGAATGCAGCCTTATTTTAAGGTGGCGAGGTCACTGAAATCTCGTGAATGCCACCACACAGCAACGATAAATACCACATTGAGGCCACAGAAGGAATGTAGGCATTATTATCACATGGATTAATTGGGAATCTCATGAACTTGATTATGTGAGAGGATGACTAATGAGCTCCTTCTCCATCTCCATTTAATACCCTGTTCCTGTGCTATGATACTTGGAAGTAAGTCCCAGGGGGTCCAGTGAGGCTCCCTACCTGCACGGCGTATTGCTGCCTGAAATCATCCATCACTTCTTTGCTTCCCGATCAATCGTGCCTGCTGGTGCTGTCACTATGAATGCAGGAAGCGGGATTCTACTTTTAAGGATGCTCACCGTTTTTTGAGATGCCCAAGTGATGCAGTAGGCTCGATGTCTGTCGGTTCGTGAGCCAGGAGGGTCTAGTGATGTTTCTGAGGGAGTTGCTCAGCTGGTGGGGAGAAGTGATCCAGCCAGGCCGGTTGAGGTGATCCATCTTGCCAGAGCGTGGCCCAGTGCTCAGCCCAGTGTTTCTGAAAGTCTGTGATTCGGCCATCGATCTGCCTTGATGATGGGAATACACGGGTGGATGGAGATAGGCTGAGATGGTATTGGCTGCTTCCAGCTGAAGCCTGTCTGGGTGCATTCGGTTGGTTTGATGGAAGTAGGCAGCAGGGAGAATCTGCTCCTCATGGCTCTCTGAGGGAAGGCCTGGCACATGCTGAGCAGGCAGCTTCCGCAAACCCGTGTGGTTCTCCACCTCACTTTTGATCTTGCCCTTTTTCCCCAAGGACAGCAGGTGCACACGCCCTGCCTTCCCCTTTTGCAGGCCACCTGGAGGCAGAGGGTGCTCCTCGAGGTGAGCATCCCTGGCAATGCTGCTTCCCCTTAGCAGAGGCTTGCTCTGGCTAGGTGTTGAGCCCAGTGACCCATACGCATCCTTGCTGAATGGCTGAGCAGGCTTTCTGGCATATGGCAGCGGCCCTGCATTCAAAGAAGAAACAGCGAGACATTAAGATCTGGGTGCAGTCATCCAAGCCAGGGGCCCAGGGCGCTATCCCCTAACATAGGCCGTTCCTCTCGGACCTCTCCCTTGAAGTCTTAACTGAGGCTCAATAGGCTTGCTTTTGGAGCTCAAGGTTAACCTGCTGGAAGACGGGATCGTTTAACTGTGCAGGAGACTCGCTCTCTTTCTTGTGTTAACTGCCAAGCCTTTTGGTTTAGAGTGGGCAATAAATGCACACAGCATAACTGCTCTGCTGGGTTCTGTGCCTCTGATGAACATGAAAGATTCTACAAATGCCATGCAAGTGAATTAGTACAGACCCGTCTCTTCCTATCCCTTGAACCTCCTTACAGTTAGTTCGGGGTCATCACTCAGCGGCATCTGCTGTTGTTCCACTGGAGCTGGGTTGGGTCTCAGCAACCCCACCAGGTGAACATTGGAAGAGTGCTGCTGGATCTGACCAAAGGACTATCTAGCTCACCTTTCTCTCCTTCCATTCATCAACCAGAGGCTCCTGTGGGAAGCCCACCAATAGGACATGAATGCAGTGGTGACCTCCCAGGCATTTCCCCCAGCAACTGGCATACAGAAGCATGGAACCGTGCAACTGGAGGTAACATTTGCCTTCAGGACTAGTAACCAGGACTAGTAATCCTTGTCCTCCATAGCAATATGGCTTTGGACCAGCATCTGGATCTGGGATCTCAGCCTTAACAAGGAATGTAAGTGCAGCAACTCTTAGGCTTAAGCAACTGCAATAGGGTACATTCCACCATTATTTTAGGGCATTCCCTAATCTGTCATCTCCTGATGGGCTGGGCTACACCCACTATCTTCCTCCACCAGTATGACCATTAGATTGGACTGCTGCAGCATCTGGCATGTAAGCCCTGGGAGCACAATGTTTCCCAAAAAGAAAAGCAGCCCAGCAGCGGGCAAGCGGAAGCATGGAGGTTGAGCGTTTTTTCTGTTTTTGTTACAAATTAAGAGCACAATTTATAAACAGACCTCTCTCTAAGAAAAGCATTCCTCATGTCCAGGGAGCATCCGGGAAGCAGGGTTCACAATGCATCCTGGTCTGATTGTTTAAAAGTCTCTAACAAATATGGCTATTTGGTTTTCCCATGCACAGGAAGGCTTGTTGACAGTGTCATCTGTCCCGCTTAAGACCTGCCACTGGCTCAGAGTATTGAGCTGTCCCCACCCCTATTTTTCTTTAGCCCGGGAGTTAGATCTTCAAATATACAAGCCAGTTGCCTTGAGAGCCCTATAAAGAAATGTAAAGCTCATTACCTTTTATTACCTTGATTTTAAATCATGTTTACTCAGATGCCCCATGACTATGACTGATTTCTGAGAAAAAATATTTCAAAAGGTATTTCTGATTAACTTGTAGTAGACATATTAGGATTTTTGGTTTCCAAAATCACAATATATTCTAGATATTCTTTTTTTTCATCTTGTAAATAACATTTAACTCAAACTCTGAAGCTGGCCTCTCTCTGCAGTATTTTCCCCTTCAAACTGACTGTCTGTCTAGGAATGCTATATTCTGTGAACTCAAATTATTTCATGAGCATTAGATTTAACTAAACTTTCCTTCTAGACAAGTTATTGGTGGTGGGGCTTTTTTTTTAAAGCATCATTATAAAGTATGTAAAATTATTATTATTATTATTATTATTATTATTATTATTGCAATAAAGGTGGCAAGCAGGAAAGCCTATGAGTGACTTACCCTTTACAAATGAAAGCTAAAAAATCACAATGAACTGCTCAGTTGCATTTTGTTATTCCTGCAGACTGTTTATAAAAAGCAAGCAACTTTCCTGACCTAGTTCACATCTTCATTACGGTGGGTCTGAACTTTTCTCAGGGAGGACCATTTGTGGAGAGCGTTCTATTATTCCAACCCTTCTTTCCCATCTTTGATTTAAATTGTCAACATACAGAGTATTTTTTAAAAATTGGTTTGTAGATGCATATGCAAACAAACCCTACATGGTTGGTTTACAGTCCTCCCTGTTGATTCTGACGGCTGGTTTGGCTCCAACGCTAAAGTTTCCTGCCTGTTGACTTCACCATTTACTTGCCTCTTTCCCATGACAACAGCTGGTGAGAGTAAAGATTGCCTGATACTGTCTGTGAAAGCAGAACATTGCCATGAAGGGAGAAAAATCCATGTGAAGAAACTGAGACCACAGGACCAGTGGCCGCCTTTCCACCCAAACACCCTCCATCTGTCCCGGCCCCTATTATTCCTCCTTGACTAAGCAGACCCTTCATTTCTTGTTTTGTCTGAGGCCATCACTTCCGTCATGCTATTCAGTAAGACGCATTCTCAGGTAATGTTTATGTCTCCATCAAATGGCACTCCCTTTATCTTAATGTTACGTGAGAGAAGGTGCCTGTCCACACGTTTTCAGCTGCCTTGTTTACTCTAGAGACTCTTCCTATATATACATAGAAGATGAGGGTTGAGAGCTTGTTTTTAAAAAGGGAAAATTCAGGGCTGCATGGCTTCATTCCAGGTGTTCTGTAAGGAAGGTTAGGTCTGGCCCAGGAGAGAAAGCCAGCAGGCCGTGCTGCAGTGGTCAGGGCCTTAAACTGGGGCAGATCTGAGCTCTTTCTCAGAACTTACTGAGTGACTTTGGCCCAGTCACGATCACTCAAGCTAGCCTACCCAACAGGGTTCTTATGAGAGGAAAAAGGTTGGGAGGGCTCTGTTTCTCTGCAGTCCGTGGAGGAAAGATGGGATAAAGGATCGATCAGTGACACTACAAAATGTGGGATATTTCTAATGGCAAGTATTCCCTGCTTCTGCAAAGGGTCACTTTATCTAATTCACTGTAGCTAATTACTTCCAATCAAGAGGAAAGGAAAAGACTCACCCTGCTTTTATACTAGATCTCCAAGCATCACCAAAATAATAATTGTTCTGTTTTACTTACAGAACTGGCCCTGGGGGTAGGAACAGGGCAATTCTAGATTTCCTGCTGTAGCTACTACATAAAAATGTGATAAGTTCCCAGTACTAGCAGGGAACACTATCAACACAGTTCAATAAATAGAGTCCTTCTCAACATGTAGAACAGGAACAATATGTGGAGCAGGTGAATTCTGGGTGCTTGGAAAAGAATCATTTGCTAAAATACATCTGGGGGACCTGCAGTCCAGTCAGTGCACTCCTATTGGGCCCCAGTAAACTCAGTGGGGCTTACTTTTGAGTACATGTGTAAGTCTAATGGATGTTGACTCAGAAGTATGTCCCATTAAGTTCAGCCCGAGGAGGAATGCATAGGATGGCGACCTTAATCAGATAGATGTGGTGAAAAGTTTTCAACCTAGTTTATCTAGTTTGACAGATTCCTCTTCCTCCCAGGCTCTCTCAAAACAAAAATCCTGATGAAATTTGGTCACATTGCTTAACAATAGTAATGTAGAATTTAAAGCCCCAGTGGGAATCTTGACCGCTGAAACAAACAAGCTTGAGGGTTGAAAGGTATCAAGCAAGTCCTTTGTCAATTCTAGCTTTATTTATTTGTTTATTTAAACAACTTATATGCTGCCCCATGAGCATGAGCTTTCCTTTCTCTTGGTGCCTGCCCTATCCCGGAGTTTAGGGCTGATCACTTTAGCTCTTCGCCAGTTTTGCAGGACTGAGAAAAGACTTGTTGCTGCCCCGGAAAGGCTGACAGGAGTCAACTGCAAACCATCTTGCACTTTCTCTGTTTTCTGCTTGCTCCCCAAAATGCATGACCGCCAGCAATCTGCTAGAGACCGCGATACTTTCTCTGTCTAATTCTGACACCGTTGAAGAGCCATCGAAGCAAAGTTTATATATGTGTATATGTAAATAGAGGAAGGGAGGCGCTGATTTTTTTCGGACTTGCTCTCCCCACACACACATTCCCTGCAGTATCCGGTTATTTCCATTCCCTAGAGAACAGGTGTCAGTTCGGAGGCAGCTCACCCCTGAAATATCCCTCAGATCTGAAAAAGCAAGGAGGAGATCGGGAGAGCGCGTGGCGAGAGGTGGGGGCGAGAAGCGGCTGGGGGGGGGGGGGCGCGAAGAAATAGGGTAGCCGGAGGCGCAGCATCTGCAGATGGCTGCTTTTGTCAATGTCTGCAAGGCAAACCTACCCGCTCCGTTCCTGCATCTGGGCTGACAGATAGGCAAGCGCAAATGTTCCCTCCCGGGCTGCTGGGGAGTTTCTTCAGCCGCTCGGGGGAACTGCTGCAGCTGGCGAAGGCAAAAGTTTGGCAGCGGGGGGGGGGGGGGGAGCTGTCAGCTCCGGCTCAGCCCAGTGCCTTGCTCTCCTACCTTCGCATGCGGGCAAACCTACCTGTCCCCGAGCTGAAGGAGGAGCCCAAGGTGAAGCAGAGGAGCCAGAGCGCTTTGGATGCCATTGCAAAGGAAATGTTCTCCCAAACTAAAAGTGATCCAGAGTCTCTCTCTCTCTCACTTTCTCTCTCACTCTCTCTCTCTCTCTTGGCCCTTCCCCCTGTTCATGCTAATGAGAGGCATCCTTGGGGGAAACGGGAATCAGTCCCTGGCCAAACCACTGGAGCAAGACCAAGCCGTTGCAATCCCCAGTAGCCTTGCTCCACCACTTCTAAAAAGGGACATGACCTACACCCAGTGCCTCCCAGCTGCTGCCAACAAGGACCCGAAAAGAATGAACGCCGTTTCTTTGCTTCCTGGGAGCAGGAGAAATGGCACAGATTTCTGTGTCTCCCTTCCGCTGATTCGCTTGCACAAGCAGGCCTCCTAGAGACCAAGTTGGCTCTGAAGGACAGTCCATTTCTTTTCTTACACAAAAAAATATTGTCACCTATCACCCTTGATATGGGTATGGGTGTGGGTGTGGGTGTGTGTGTGTGTGCTCGCACAACCAGCCTTTTTTCCTACTTAACTTTGCACAAATTGATGGAACAAGCCAGTCATGGTCAGCTGTTGCTAGTCATGCCAGCTTATTGGAACCCCCATGATCAGAGGCAGTATAGCTCCAAAAAAATGGTGCTGCATACAAACATGTTGGATGTTCTGGAGGCATTTGGCTAGCAAATATTGGACACAATACCCAGTACTGGGAGACCCTTTGGTCTGAGGGGAACAGGCTGCAGCATGTGGCAGAGCCCACTTTCACACTGAAAGCCCCGGAGTCCTATGTGTGTGCATATGTGTGAGTGCACACACGCATGCACGCACTTACATACATACATACATACATATACATATACATATACATATACATATACATATACATATACATATATATATATATATAAATCGAGACCAGTTCCATCTCTCTTGGGTCTCTGTGAGGGGCATAAAAATGGTCCCAAGTTTGATTCTGAGCATCTCCTGAAAGGACAGGGAAACCTCCTGCCTGAAACCCTGAGATGCTGTTGGGGAGGGGGGTCTTCTGACCAGATAGAGGATGTTCAACCTGTTCTGGGAGGAGCTACCCTCTCTTGGAAGGAGCAGGTTTGTGGCTGCGGGGGGAGGGGGGGTCCTCCTGGAACCATCTTTGTCCCTTGAGGCTTAGCTGCATGCAGTGCCTTTTAGCTGTTTGAGTTGGTGGCCCCCCTTTGGACAGGGATAACCTGGCTTTGGTCCCCCATCCCCTGGTAACCTCTAACTGAGATGCCTGCAAGGCACTGTAAATGAAGCTGCAGCTTATGCAAAATGAGGTGACCAGATTGATTTAAGAGAAAGAGAAAGAGACCCAAACATATAACATCAATTCTGTACGTCCTGAACTGGCTGCTTATGTGTTTTTGAGCCTGATTCATAGTGCTGGTTGTGACTTCTAAAGCTTCACATCACTCAGGACTCTAAAGCCTGATGGAACATTTTCCCTGGCATGAAGCTTCCCATGCACTATGTTCACCTTGGGCTCTGTTCACTACCTATGTGCTGCCTCTGAGGGAAGTGTGGAAGTCCCAGCAAGAGCAGGACCTTCTTGGTGGTGGTGCCCTGATTATGGAGTGAACTTCCCAGCAAGCTCTTCTCTGGCATCAAAATTGTTATCCTTTTTGTGCTAGCTTAAGACCTTCCTTTTTCTCTCAGACATTTGGCAGAATAGGATGAAGCTTTAATCAGGTCCTGGATTGTTCTTACCTGTTTGAATTGTGTGTGTGTGTGTGTGTGTGTGCGCGCGCGCGCACATGCGCACGCAGTCTATATGTTTGGATGTAAATGGTTTTTATAATGTCATTTGAAGGTTTTCTTTGTAAATCACCTTGACTATTGGAAAATTTAGAAATGTCATTAATAAAATGAATAAGAAATTAAAGGCCACAGGTGCAGCAAGCTGCCTCAGCACATGGAAGCCTCTGTCAGGTGACATTTATGAGCAACGCAGATGCTTCTATGAGCTTCAGGTGCCTCACACCGTGACTTCTCCTCAGTCAGCTACTTCACAGAAACCAAGAACTGTGCCGGTGTTGCCATTTGCCAAGTCGCAAAAGCATTTAAGAGGTTGCACTTTAAATTTAATGGCTATAAGTCTCATTTTTCACAGGGAAATGTCTGACCACATGTCACAGAGGAATTATCTCTCTCTCTGAACTACAGGCCCTAGGCCTAGGCTGAAGTGCAGTTCAGCCTTTTATTTTGCAGAAGGGCCTCGGGGCAGCCAGCTCACCGGGCTCCTGACCAGCTCCACCAGCAAACCCCACAGCCCCTATTTTGGCGATACATACATTTGCAGGGGGGAAAGTAAACAAGTTATTTATACTTATCATTTGCACCATGGGGCACGGAGGTCTAAACCTGTTGCCACTTAGGTTCTAACCACAGTGTGGCCTTCCGAAGAGTTCTGAAATAGGACCAGTTTGAAAGGATTCTGAGAATTGTTATTCTCTCAAAATAGGTGAGGCATTCTCAGCACTGGCTCCAGAAGTTGCCAGATTCCTTTCAACTTCCCAACTGGGTGCCGTAGGGTGGCTAGAGCCCGTGTGTCAGCCGTGGCTTCTGTGAAGCAAGCGTGCAAAACCCGACAAATGAAGCTTAAGTTAGTACTTAGCATAGATGTACTGTTTTCTTTATACTCTTTACTTTTAATTGCACAATTGGAGGCGTGTGGGATACAAAAAGAAGCAACCATATCCATTTGAAGGAGGAAAGAAAGGAGGACTTTGGTAAAAGTAGTGAATGGTCACTGTCATTGTGAAGATTTGTCAAACTTATATATGTTTTAAGAGATTTAATGGGTTGGGGGAGAAGTCTCTCTCTCTCTCTCTCTCTCTCTCTCATGCACACTATTCCAGGTGTTCTTTACCTGGGCTAGGTAGGGGTCCTTCAGACTTCGTATGCCTCAGGGGGCCTGTTGATTCCGCTCTCCGTTCTGGCCTAGGCCACTGCTGGGCTGCTCTCTCCCAGGTTTTCCTGGAACCCAGCCACCCCTGAAGCACTAATAGGACCCACTGCTGCACTGCATGGCTGTACTGTCCTCTTTTCCTCCCTCCAGTTGCAAACGCTTAGCTCTGCCACCACCACCCCATCTACTGGGATTTGTACTCACAGCTATTTACTTGAAAGGGCCCAACTCCTGTCTTCTCTCTGCATTTCAGGCCTTTCATTAAAAATCTTCCTGTTCATTTTCCTGTCCCTATGTTGTGCGTATGGATTAATCCTGCTTCTTTTACTATGCATATTCCTATTCGTTTTGCAGTTACACAGAGGTCTCCTTGCACTGGGCTGCAAGGACCATTTGAAACAGACACGAAATATGCCTTGCGTTGTCTCCAGTATTAGGTTGATGTCACGGGGGCATTGAAAGGGGTGCTAATGGTGCTTAACAGTCTCTTGCACACAGTTTCCACGAGCATGACCTAGGACTGGACAAAATGCCACAAAAGATTGTGCAATCTTTCAAGTGCTAGAGAAATCTTAATTAAGCTGGGTTGGGGGAGGGGAACCACTTTTGGTCTGGAGGACACCTATTGCTCGCCCTTGAAATGTGAACCAAGACTCCAGAAGGCCAGGGAAGGGTTAATTTAGGAACTGAGGAAATACTGGAAATACCAGGGGCCAGCCTTGTGAGAATCCGGCACCCAAGGCCTTTGGGAGACATAGTCCTCCCCTCTGCATTAAGGAGGTAAGAAGGACCAGAATTGGCCTCAAGATGCCAGTGACTGGCACCCTGAGTAAATGGGTGGGCCCAAGGACTGGCAGATGGGCCATCACCCTGCATTCAGCTGACCGAGGCTGGGGTGGTGGGGATAAAGCCCAAGGAACGGAGCAGCCTTTGTTCCTCTCCTGGGAGGTTTCTTTTCTGCTGCCGTTTCTCCATGAGGAAGAGTGCTGTGGCATCCTGTGTATCCCGGGCTGTTTGGAAGGTAGAGGGAGTGTGCAGAGGATAGGATGGAAGCTGTTTGTTATTTTGTTGTCCGAGTGGGCCAACAAGGCCCTGGGAGCGGGGTTCTTGGCTGGCTTTAACTTGTCTCGCTGCTGCTGTCCAATTCCCCTTCCCCCTCCCTTCCCCTCTTTCCTGTTTTTATCCTTTTTTAGATTCTGTGTTTTAGTCCCTCCACCTCTGTATTTTAACCTTTTAGTAAAGTTGTTTCTCCAAGCTTGGGTTTGTTGTGTGCTGAATCCGGTGGCTGATCCAGGATGCTGGGACCAAGAACATTTTGGCCCAGCTGGCTGGGGAAGTCAGGAATCCCTGCTTGCTTTCCGTTGCACCTTTCACGTCCAGGTTGGCAGGAGGAATAATGTGAAGGGGGGCCCATAAAGGCCTTCTCCTCCCATGACATCACCTGCTCCATCCACAAGCGAGCAGTGGGGTGATCTCCAGGCCTCTCCCCACATGGAGAAAGGGACTTGCCCAGGGCTTGCAGGAGCCATCTGGGCCAGACGCCTCATTGCGCCACCACTCATCCTGACAAGCAGGGGGGAGACTCCACTGAGGCTTGCAGGACTGGCCAAGCCATGCGGAGAAATCCTCAGGTTATCAAGGAGTTGGAAGGACTCAATCTAATCCAGCCCGCTGCTCAATGCAGCCTCTGACAGGTGACCATCTGTGCTTGAATACTTACAGCAAAGGAAAACCTACCACTGCCCAGGCAATCTGCTCCACTGCTCTCAGCAAATTTCTCCGAATAGATAGCTAAAATCTGCTTCCCTGCCATTTCCACTCAGTCCTGCTCTTGGGAGCAAGAGAGAACACGTCTGCGCCATCTGCCAGCTTTTCCGATATTTGAAGACCACTGCCATGTCTCCACTTGGGCATCTCTTCTCCAGGCTAAACCTACCCTGATCTTTCAAATTCTTCTTTTAGGACTTGGTCTCCAGACATCTCTCCATTCTGGCTGCTGTTATCTGGACGTGATGCAGTTTTTCAGTGTCCCCTAAATGGGGCCCTCCCATCTAGGCACAGTGCTCCACAGGTAGCCTGATGAATGCAGAACAGAGTAGCAATATTGCTTCTCGGGATCGGCACCTGATATTTTTGTCAATGCAGCCCAAGTTCGCGCTGGCTTTCTCGGCTAATGCATCACACTGCTGGCTTATATTCAGCTTATGATTGGCAAAGACAACCAGATCCTTTCTGCACGTACCACTGCCAAGCCAAGTCTCCCCCATCCTTTACTTTGCCTTCAATTTGATTTTTTTTTTTTTTTGTACCCAAATGCAAGATGTTAACATTTATCTCTGCTGAATCTCATTAGTTTCAGCCTAATCTTTTGAATCTTGATCCTGTGATGTTGGCTATCCTTCCTCAATTTGTGCAATTTTGATCAGCAACCCTTTTACATCCTCATGCAAGTTATTTATTAAAAATGTTATCTCTGTTTAGAGTTAATGGATAGATTCCGGTTTGCATGACCTGCCCCTTCATTGGAAGCCTCATTGGGGAGAGGCTAGGGGGAGAATGGGTACAATCCCCTGTGGGCCAGATTAGCTCCTTCTGTTGGCTAAATCATCCTGTGGCCAGGTGGCATCGGAGGCAGGCCACAGGGGGACCTGCCCCAAACCCAAAAGTGGGCCAGTTTTTTTGGCCCTGATATGAGTTGCAGCTGCCCTATTGTCAAGCAGGGTCAGCTCTGCTTCTCTGTCAGAGAAGCCCAAGTGTTCTCCAATACCTGCAACACCTATAATGCCTTCATTTAGTCTGCACTCACCATTTCAAACTGTGTTTCTCTATTGCAGACCTAACAACCCCATTTTTCTCCTATTCTGGCCTCTTAAATAGCCAAGCATGATTAAGAGTTCTGGAGAATAAGACATTTGCAAACTCTATTGCAGCATGTTCTGTTTGTCTAAATAAAGGTATTGCCTTACTGTGGATTTCTTCCCTGGATTTTGATTTTTTTTAACCTCATGGACCAGTGTGGCTTGTTTTTTATGTACAGCATCTTTATTGTTGATATTTCTTATCTATACTATTTTTTTTGTATGGACAATTCACTTCACTTCTCTCTCTCTCTCTCTCTCTCTCTCTCTCTCTCTCTCTCTCCTTGGATAGTTAAGCTATATTTCTAAAAGCTCAGGTTTAAGTTACAGAAATACTAAGAATTTGAAGAATGAAAGAAAATGTAATACAAGGAAACAGAATTAACATTTTAGGAGGTACGATCTCTATTTGCCTCCAGATAGCAATGTCTCCTTGGTTGCGTCCTGAGAGAGTAGAAGAGATGGTCTCAAATTAAATTCTTCTCACTGAAATATGACTGGAAAGTCTCAGTTCCAAATACTCTAATTCTCGTAGAGTGCATTAAATGGTCTGAGTACAGCATTCCAGTTAGTGCATATACTCTCGAAGAAGCTGCTTGAGGATTGCGTTCATGGCAGCTACATGGTTCAAGTTTTAATAACTTCATTGTAATTCAAGAAAATACCTCCAAGCATAGCTTTTAATGGGGAAACAGGCAACTCCATATCATTTCGTGCTCAGTTCTTGTTCTATGATAACAGAGCTTGAGCTAGATACTTTCAATGTAACTTAGTTTTTTCAAAATATTATGACTAAAGGAGTGGCATGAACATATCAAAATAGAAATCTTAACCCCAAACAGACCCTGGAGATAGATTTGGCAATAAAAATAACATTTGATTTTTTTTTCTTACTTCAATTTCCTTTTTTAATTTTCCTATTCTAGATAAAACATGCTACATTACTTTCTTTTTTTCTTGGAAGAATGAGCACAAAGAAACAAAAGTGGAAGACAATGAGTAAATATTCTGTGGAGATACTTGAAAGTGACTTGTACCATTGCTTCCACTGAATCCTTCCACATTAGTTAGAAACCTAATGCTGGTACCCACCTAATCCTAGATACCTCAGTTACTAGAAAACAGCGAAAAGGGATAATTTGCAAATCTCTCCCTCAGAAGTGGGGGATGACCACCAAATTAGTTGCACCTACCCCTAAAACTGAAATGGTGCACTATGGTGCACATATAGACCCACATTATGGGATTACAGTGGGAACATCTAACGCATCCCCAGTAAAGGTACAATTCAAATGTTGATAGACACAGTGCTCAAGATACCCTTATTAATGGTCCCCACACATCCCAGCAGTTAGGACTTTGTGGTTCTCACCAAGGGGGTGAAAAATGCAAGCAGCAGCACCTGGGGTATGGGGGGTACGCAATTCAATAATCCCATGTATGCTTTATGGGTCCCTGGGTCCATTCCTAGTATTGCTAATCAAAGGGATCTTGGGTAGCAGCACTGGGAGAGCCACTTGCTTCATGGAGTCTTGCATGGAAAGCCACTCCTGGTCAGGACCAACTTTGCCCTACCTCACATTGTCAAGATGTTTTGGCCTACAACTTCCAGCATTCCTGAACAAAAAGCTATTGGGGCTCATGAAATCCATCCATGACTGAAGGATTCCACGTTGGGGAAGGCCAGATGTGACAGATCCCAAGCAAGGTGGATGAAGAGTTGACTCAGCAAAGGACAGCTTCTTATGGTCAATCGTCTCATCTTAAGAAGGAACACTTGAGATAACAGAAGCCAGCACAAAGCCCTGGAGATGTTTAAAGCATTGAGTATGAATTTAATGGAAAACCAAAACAGGTACAGGTTACGAGGCTAGCAGTCTTACAATGTATCAGCCCAGAATCTGAATTGCACAGACAGAGGAGTAAGGGCTGTTGAATATGCATGAGCATCAAGATGGCAAGTGGCTGATGTTCATGGTGGGTAAACAAGTGAACCACTGACTCACACAGTACAGCCCTATGGTTCACACGGGTTCATGTCAGGCTACCAGATGACTGATGCTATCTGACGAGCCTTAAACATGGCCACTCTACTAAAATCTCTGCTCTACTCTGTAAGCTCAGTTGCTTTTAATGTCTCTGATTTAGTGGAATGGCCCTATCTGCTCAAAGTTAGACAAAAAATGGGCATGGGCAAACATTTCCAGACAGTAGTGGCCCAGCTTTATACTGCATCCATGCACACAAATAAACTGGACTCTACCTATACAACTGCACAGGGAGACAAAGCAAGGGCACTTACTCTCCCTTCTTTTTGCCAGAAGTAAAAGGGTTCTGATAGGGCCAATTACCCACTGGATTAATCTTTTTGCAGATGACATCCTTCTATTTCTGGTGGTGGTGAGAGAGGGAGAACAGTGTCTGTCCTTTTCCTCCTTATCATCCCTATTCAAGAAGAAAACAGGAAATTGGAGTAATTTAATCTAAAGTATTACCAGCAAGATGAGTAGGAGGGATAGATAGAACCAGATGAAAGGAGTAAAGAATGTTGCCAAACTGTTAGAAAGAAACATCAGAAGCCAAATCAATATGACTGTTAAAATCTCCTACAATGTTAAAAGGCAGAGAAGAAGAAAGAAAATTAGAGACAAGATTCAAATTTGGAAAGAAAATTAAAACTAGGGTTAGTTAGGAAATGATAACTGGTGCTAAACAAATATTGAAAGAGATAAGAGATGAAATTAAATTTTATTTTTTAATTAGAAAAGAGGGAAAATGGTACTCCATTCATTGTGGGGGAAATCATTGCTCCCACCCTGCAGGAATGGGATATGTACAAAGAAGAAAAGGTATGCAGGAGTAAATGTATAAGAAGGAGCTAGACTGTGAGAGCTAAGCAAGAGAAAGAACAGCTCAGTGGCAGCTTAACAGCACATGCAAGAAGAAGCTAGACAAGGCTAGAAATAAGATTTAGATGGGAAAAAATGCATGAAGTGGACAGGGACTGAGGGATATATCCTCAGCTGTCAATAATTGGGAAGTTGGGAAAAAATGGAAATGCTAAGCCAATTTGACAGACCAAAGAATGAACAAACTCACTGAAATCAGATGAATGAACCAGGAACATGAATATTCCTATAAGGTGCCAAAAGCAGACACACGAAAAGGATGAAAGATAGAAGTAGCAGAATATCATGGGAATCTGCCAGAATTTCAGAATTTTGAACTTTAAGCCATCCCAAAAAGGTCAGTGGCTTAAAACATTGGTTCAACACAAGGCTCAAAAAGGGCGGTGACAAATGAGATGGAGAGATCTCAAAAGCATTGCCTTTTTTTGTGATCTTTATTCCAGTACCAAGCAAGTACCTCCTGATTGATTTGTTTTCCAGGAAGGGCAAGCTTTAGACTAGCAAGGTCAGCTTTGCTTTTTGCACCCACTACAGCATGGTACAAAAGACACAATCTTAAAATGAAAAAAGAACCTGAGCCAAGGCATTTGTTATGAATAGCAGAATCGAACTTGCAATTGTTTCATATAAAAATCCAGTCCTAGTTACTCCCCCCCGCAGCCATCTTCATATCAATGATATAATGCAGGCGGAGCTAATTTAATTTCTACTGTTGTTAAACTGGAGGTCAGAAATCCACTGCAGATGACCCAACATGCAGAATTACTGTTTATCTCTCATTTAAATGCCTCTCTACCAAAAAGTAATCCAGAATACAGTGCACATATAGAGAGTGAACAAACAATAACAGAATCATAAAAACACAACAGCATGAACATGGCACAGCCGCTAAGCAGCCTTTTAATTCTAAAAGAAGGGGAAGCAAAAACAATGCTCTGCTCAACTGAAGAGAAGCCCTTGCTGCCCCTGGTCCAGGGTCCACCACTGCCAGTCCAAGATTTGGGGTGCACCTCCACTTCTTGATTGGAGGTTCCTGCTCCCAGTGGAGAAAAAGAGCAAGTGTGAACATGTCCCCCAGTGGGAAATAAGCGATCACCCCAGAGTACTTCACAATGATCATACTTGTCTTCCAATTTGAGCAAGATTCCCCCCATCTATTACTATTGTTGTTATTACATTTATATTCTGTCTTTCTTCCTCTTGCAAGAAACGCAAGGTGGCTTACAAGGTTCTCCTCCTCTCCATTTTGTCCTCACAACAGTCTACAATTAAAATCCACACAAAAGCACACAACAGTGTGCTGGACTGGTGCCAAACTCAATCCAGACAAGCCCGAGGTGCCGGTATGGGTGGTTCTTCTGAATGGATGAAGAGTGCCAAGCCTCTTCTGGATGGGGTGACACTCGTGAAGGAGGACGCTTCTAGCTGGGAGGTTCTCTTTGAGCCACTTCGTCTGTCAGATTGCCTCAGTGGCAGGGAATGCCTTCTACCATCTTTGGCTGGAGGCCTGGCTACACCTCCATCTGGACAGGAATAATCTGTCTATACTCTGGGAATTTAAGTTGTCTAAGCTCCGGAAACTTCCGAGGTACATTACTGCAATGAAGTCTGCATAGGCCTGCCTTCGAAGACTGCTCAGGAGCTGCAGTTTGTGCAAAGTGCAGTCATCAGACTGATTGCAGGGAGAAGGAGGTGGGTGTTGAAGGCCAAAACATCTGGAAGGCCACAAACAGCCCACCCCAGCTGGAATTCCTCTAGCCCCTTGTGGCGTAACCTCCCTCTGCAGTTCAGTGCAAAGCAGATATTAGTGCAGCTGTAGACATTCACTGCCATGCTGTGAAAAGTCAAGAAAATTCCGTAGTTTTATAATATTCTGCCAACCCAAAGAGGACAGAAAAACGACTTTGATTTATCCAAAATAAATGAAGAGTAGGTGGTTCTCCTTGCTAACAGTAGGAGCTGTATAGATGCATCCTAGACTGGGAAGTGTCTTTTGTGATACGATCCTACATGTTTCCTCAGAATATATATTTAAAAGACATCCAATCACATACACTGTCCTATTGCGTTTACCTGAATTCTACAGAACTATTTGAAAATCAGCTGCCACTTCTTTCATATACTTTATATGGTTAAGGATACAATCTTAATTTGCAGTGTTTGAATGCTGAGTGTTGCAGGACTTTCATCTGTCCGAACATGCACAGGATTATTCCCTAAAAGAATAATCCTATTGGCACTACATGCTTCTTCAGAAGTAAATCGCCCTGTGTTCAGTGGTGCATTAAGTGTCCAGGAGGGCTGCTTTGCACTGAATCCCATACTCATTTAGGAACAAGTGTCACGGAACATAGTGGCGTAGTCCTCAGTAAACATGTATAGATTGCAGTGTCAGTCTGATCCACTTCGTTGCATTTCATTTCATCTCATTTTCTTTAAAACTAGGCTAATTTTACGTTTTGATCTGAAATTCCCCATTTTAAGACTACAGTTTAGAGTTTCTTGCTGGAATCAAAGCAGCTTTGCATAGGTTTAATCCTGAAGAAAGTCAGACTGGAATCCTATACACATTTATCTGGAAGGAAGCCCCAGTGGAAACGAAGAGATTTATTTTTAAGCAAAGGACATGGACAGGATTGCATTGTCTGACTGGCTCACGGGGTGGAGGGCTGGCAAAGCAAATACGTGAGGAGGATGCAAATTTAGGAAGCAGCTCATTGCTCGATCCCTCGGGATTTCTTTCTCATATTAGTAAGCAGTTTATTATTATCCCTAGTCACCCACAAATGGTGTTCAATTTGTAAACAGAGAGGTCCATAAATAGGATTTTACCCTTCCGTTCACCGGGTTTTAGTAAGTCCCCTGCTGATGGAGCCTCGAGTAATAACCGTTGTTCCGAAGACGGTCCGGTGCACCCCCAACTCCTGGCGCGCCCGACTCATATTCGTCCTTTGGCGGAAAATCTGCCTCGATCAGGTTTATTCAGAGTTTCCGACTATATGCGCTTAACCACATTTCGGATCTCTTGGCATTCTAACATCTCTGGCTGAGTTAAGCAAGAGTTGTATAATTGATTCAAAATAGAACGAGAGACAGTTAGATGCACAGTAATACGGACTCAGAGGTCTATCCCCAAACTGGAGAAAATACTTCGTGAATTTTGGATGTGTTGCAAAATAAGAACAAGGAACGACCCAGATGGGACTCGAACCCACAATCCCCAGCTCCGGAGGCTGATGCCTTATCCATTAGGCCACTGGGTCACCCGACAAAGACTGGTGAGCGTCGCATTCTAAGGGCCCCGCCCGACATTTCATGACTCCGCCCTTTTTACGTCCATCCTTTTTCTCCAGATTCTGTCTTCAGTCCCTGTGAAAGAAACCACGCCCCCTTGCTTACTGTTCGCCTCGCGCTTGAACAGCAACCGCCCCCTCCGCTCTCCCAGGCCGTTAGGCTTTGGCTCTAGCCCGCGACGCTCTAACCCCGCCCCCTAGCTGTGCAGGCTGCACTGCGCATGTCCCCTGTGCTTCACCGGACGAGCCGATCAGCGCGCTTGCCCGGTGGGATGCTGAGGCGGGGCGTCGTCGGCCTGGCGTCGCGTGACCCTGCTCGCCGAGCACGGCGGCCTCTCGCTCCCTCTCGTCCCCTTCGCCGAGGCACCGTAAGGCTCGTCTGGGGCGAGGCCCCTTCGCCCCGTTTCCCACTGGCTGGGCTCTTTCCCTCCCGAGCACGTCGGGCGGTTTCACAAGTGACGCATGAATTGGGTTCTGCGGTTTTCAAGTTCTTCATTCGAACCTGACGGCCGTTCAACAGGAGAGGTTTGCAAGCCTATACGACCAGTCGCGTGTTACTGGGACGCAAATCTCCTTGTTGGGCCTTTTCCAGCCCCCCGAAACGCTCTGGAACGCCTCGCGCACAATTCCCCTGTATTGTCTCAGGCCCCATTGAATTTAGGAGCCTCTGAGCAAATTTGCATAGGATTGGGCATTGCTTGTCAAAATGCTCTGAAAACAACATTGAGTTATGCACTGCTTTTGTAATTAGCCCCCCGCTTTTGTGTCCTGTGTTAGTAGCATTTGCAGATCATACATGCCACACGTTATTAGCACAATAATTGACAGATGCCTTCATATTCTCTTCTGGGTATTGGTAAGCATGGTGCATCTACTCTTGTCCGTGATACCCCAGAAGTGACTGCACAAGAAATTGATTGCTTTTTTCTGTCTAATAAAAGGTATAAAATTGGTTATTATCCAAGTCTGTATTCTGAAGAAATCCAAGCATGCTTTTAAATAAGTTTATTTCATATTAAACATATATTTATCTGACATGAATCACCCCAAGGGCTTTCATCCAAGCAATGGGTCAGTTTCTCTGTAGCTTGCTTTTAGCAATGCTGCTCCATCAGATAGAGATCCGATGCTCAATCTAACATAAACCATAATGTTTGCATTCAGATGTAGCAAACTTTGGTTCATCATGTAAACAACCCTGGCTGAGTCTTGGGCTTGCAACCTATTTTCCACTCCTCTGGTGCTGCTGTGAGGACTACTTGGAAGCATTCATTTCTGTTTTTAAATAGACACAGTTTAGTGTTGCATCAAATCTTTAAAAAATCTGTTTGGTCTTAACTATGGTTTACTGAAACAAAACAGTCTTCGTTAAAATTAATCAAACACACAATGAAACTGGTTAAATGAAGTGAAACCAATCTTTCTGAAGAAGGAGGGAATGTATGAGTGTAATCATGGTTTATTGTTCCATCGAAAGGCCGTCTTTGACTGGATATGAAAGACACACTCGTAGGCCACGGAATGGGTGGTTTAGAATGTTGTCTGAACTCCCCTTCACATAAGCCACCCCAATTAGCAATGGCTCATAGCAGGATTTAGTAGTACCCTCCCCCACTTGTTTCTGCATTTGGATGACATGCTAAACATGGAAAAACTGAAAGGCTTGGCCTGAATGGCAAAAAGGGGACTCTAGCAGATGGCAGCCAGCAAAGTGCACAAGTTGCACTTCATGCTGCTATCACCGGTTTCCTCTTGTACTCCTGCTAGTAGGAGAGAGAGTAGCAGGGCAAATAGATCTGCACAAGAGGCTAAGTGTGAGGAGGGAGGGGCAAAAACTAAAAATGAAACAAAGCTTTGAGCAGAAAACTACAAGTCTTTGACTCTTTGGCGGGCTGGATAAATGGGCATGGTGGGCCGAATCTGGCCCGTGGGCTGTAGTTTGAGGACCCATGGCCTAGACTGAGGTTTATCATATTATTTCCCTGGAGGAGAAAACCTATAAAGCAGCAGGCTGTAAAAGAGACCCACTTTGGGAATATTTTAATGAAGTTCCTCTACTTACAAGTAAGGCAGGCATGTGTGCAAATTATGTACAAAACCATGATTTAAATCTGTTCTCACTGAATCTTTTAAGTTCAGTCTTTAAATCAAATCCATCCTAGCCAGGTGGCTCATCTCCGCCCCCCCCCCCCCCGGTCACCAATGAAAGCACCTCCATGCCCCAGCCAGTGTGTCCTCCCAGTCTCTCCCCAGTTGAACTGTGCACCTCTTTCTTTATGACAATGGGGCTTGTGGGACAGGCAATGGTGCTGTCTTCCCAAGCTCCGTTCACTGTTTGGAGCTTGCACACAGCAGACCCTGCTTGACCTTCTTTCCCTGGTTGGTGTGATGCCTGCAAGTGCTCCACCAAACGAGTAGGGGGCTGTGGATGAGGATGGCATGTTTGGCGAGGCTTCTTCACCAGGAGACACAGTTGAGCATGCCCTAAGTTGAAAACTGATTGTTTGTCCTTGTCACCACTATGTGCAAGCAGCTCACCAAGTACAGAGGGTGGCACTTACTTGGTGCTCATTCACAGTGCTGTTCAGTGAGGTGGATCACCTTACGTTAAGCGTTTGAAGCCCATTGCAGTGTAGTTCCTGCCCTTGCACTCTTGCCACTTCCCAGCGTCAGCAGGACCATGGGACAGGAAAGCAGATGCCCACTTTTGGCAGCTATCATCCTTGCATCCTTCAATGCTCTCATAGTGCCATGGGATACTAGAGGGAGGAATGCAGGGGGAAGATATTTCTCAGGATTCCCACTGTGCCCAACTATTAGTTGAGTACAGCTGGGGACCTAGACAAAGTGGCTATCTAGCCACTCTGAACCTGCAATGGGTTGCCAGAGTTGATTAAGTTTGATTTACAAGGTTGTCACCTGAACCTGGAAGAAAGAACCCACTATGGCTTAAGTCTAATCTCTGCAGAGGTGTTTGGCAAGATCCTTTGTGCTTTTGCCAAATAGCTACTGGTCAACCACCACTACCAGCCAGTCTTAAAGTGCCCAAACGGCTCTTGGGGGCAGGGGCTTTCTCACTGTGACCACTGTAGCTGTTTTTCAGAGTCTCCATTTTGGCAACTATAAGCAATCCTTCCTTCCAAGGTGCTCCAGCAGTACCTTAGAAGGACTGCCCGTTGTTGCATACTTTTTTTAAAGGTTTTTCCTCTGATAATTTGTGTAAATTTTGTTGTTAGTTGCAAAGTCGTGTCCGACCCATCGCAACCCCATGGACAACATTCCTCCAGGCTTTTCTGTCCTCCACCATCCCCGGAGTCCACTTAAGCTCACACCGACTGCTTCAGTGACTCCCTCTAGCCGTGTCATTCTCTGCCATCCCCTTCTTCTTTTGCCATCTATTGTTCTTCGTCGTGGCCTCTGTGCATCACACATATGGGTTCTGTGCCTGCGCAGTGCCTTTGGCCGGATGATTGCCAGCTAATGGTTTTTGGTGGGAAGCTCCTCTCCCCCTCCCCCCATGGCCTATAAAGAGCAGAGTGTCCGCCATTTTGTTCAGTCTTTGCGACCGCTGTTCGCTGTGCCTCGTGCCGCTTTCAACTTCGCTCTGACCGTTTGCCTTTCTTCTCGAATATTCCAGTTCTATCCTCCCATTTTTTTCTACGTATTCCCTTTAGTTCACTCCGTATAGTATAGTTCTTGCACTTTCTTCCATTTTTCTCCTTTTTCGATCTATCTAAAAATATATATACTTACCCTCTTCACTATCTATCTCTTCTCCTTTCCTACGATGGTGCAGCAAGCGACTTTCCGCAAATGCGCGGAGTGCGGGTCAAAAGTGTCGCCAACTGACCCGCATGACCTATGCCACCTCTGGGTGAGGGGCATAGGACCGATAAATGCGCTCATTGCCTGGCCTTCTCCAAGCAGGCCAGGAAGAATCGCGAAAACCGCCTCCGGAGACTGCTTTGGGATCGGTCCTTATGCAGTCTGATCCGCTGATCTCTGCCCCAAAGCCTGGCTCCGCTTCTGTGGCCCCACCTTCACGCCCTTCGGACGGAGGCGTGTCTGCTTTGGTGGCTCCCTCTGCTTCTCCCAAGAAGAAGCATGAGAAGCGAAAGCATGCTGAACCCGAAAAGCCGGCAGGCCATAAGAAGGCCAGAAAGGAGAAAGTCTCCAAGCCTCCCAAGAAAACAAGGGACTCGGACCGTCCCCATCACCGGGACTCGGATTCGACGGCCCCCTCGGTAGCGGTGGTGCTTACGGTACTGACTCTGCCCAACCCGGCTATTCAGGAGGCTATGCGGGTTACCCCTCAAGGGTCCTCACACCACGCAGCTGACCTCCCACCTGTGCCCCTTCCAACTCTGCAAAGGGGCTCGATATCTGATGGGGAAATTCAGGACTCTCCCCCTAGGGCTCGGTCACCTACACCCATGCCTGCGGCTACTATGGAGGCTGATGTTGGAATGTCCCCACCGAGGAGCCGGAGGAGCCGCTCCGTCGAGCAACATTCAGAGGGTTGGCGTCGCCCCTACTACCATACTTGGGGTGACCCGCTTTCTGTGGGATACTACCCTGCTCCTAGGGGGCGGTCCTCTCCGCCATCCCGTGACCGGCCACATCCATCGGACCCGAGACGGGCATCCCCACGATCAGCCCAGGATGAAAGCAGCTGCTCTTTTTCACCGGTGGAGTCTTCGTCATCAGCCCCACCTTATTATGGTGCCAACTCCGACGATTCGGAGGTCGACTCAACCTCCCCAGACGTCACCGTCACATCCCAGGGTCTTGCGTCACCGGACAAATCCCACGTCTCCTTCGTGGAGCTGATGTCCAGACTTGTCCAGTCCCTCGATATCGACGCCGTCCAGCGCCCGGGACCGACAACAGACAAGTTCTACAACGTCGTCCACGGGGAACAGTCAACGTCGATCGTGCTGCTGCTCATAACCACCCTTAAGCAGGCGATGACGCAGCCCTGGGACTTGCCCTCCCAGCCTCAACCTACGTCCAGGAGGTATGAGTCGATGAACCGGGTGCGGGAGGAGGACATTCCCTTCCTCCTCCATCACCCCAAGCTGAACTCAGCGGTCGTGGAATCCTCCCAGGGCAGAGACGCAAGAGGGCATACGGCACCACGGGACAAGGAGGGCTGAAAGATCGACTCCCTGGCTAGGCAAGTCTACGCTGCTTCAGGCTGCGGATCTCTAATTACGAGGTGACGTTGGCGAGGTACCAGTACTTTATTATGTAGCGCCTCCACAATGTCACCTCAACCCTCCCGTACCACCAAGGAGACCTGGCTAAGGTCCTAATCAAGGAGGCTATGCAGGTCGCGGTGCAGCAGTTGTCCATGGCCAGGCACCACGTGGACACAGACTCACGGGCCTTGGTCGGTGCCGTTTCGCTCCATAGACACGCCTGGCTCAGAAATTGCAATTTTCCAAAGGAAACAAACCACCGGATAGAGGAAATGCCCTTCGATGGGTCTGGGCTTTTCCACTCTCGCACCGACCACAAGCCAAAGAAGCTGCATAAATCCCGGATGACAGCACGCAGGATGGAGATACAGACCCAAACTAGACGTAAGTGGTCATGGAATCGTCCATCCTACAGGCAGTCTTATCAGCCAAGACAACAACCCCAGCATTGCCAACAGCAACAACAACAGTACTGCCCTCTGCAGCCCCAACAACGCTACCAACAAGGCCACCGCCGTTTCGATGATCGGAGGCAGCGTTGACGGGACTGGCGAACCACTCCTACTATACCCACCCCCCTCTCATCTGGGGATTGACTCCGAAGCCGACTCCCCATTTGGGAGTCCATCACATCTGATCGGTGGGTATTGTCCGTCGTTCAGCACGGCTATCGGATAGAATTTGACATCGTTCCTCCATCAAGTCCGATACGGTTTACATCATGTTCACCAGTATTGCTCGACGAAATGCATCAACTTCTTTGTAAAGGAGCGATTCGTCAGGTATTCCCATCTGACAGACTCTACGGATTCTATTCCAGATACTTTACGGTCCCGAAGTGGGATGGTGGTCTACGTCCGATTTTGGACTTGCGTAACCTGAATCAATTTATTGTACCGAAAAAGTTTCGGATGACCACCCTACAAAACATCTTGCCATTGCTAAGGAAAGAGTATTGGTTCGCCTCATTGGACTTGAAGGACACTTATTTCCACATTTCAATCCACCCAGGTTATAGGCATTTCCTTCATTTTGTGGTTGCATCTCATCTCTGTGAATTTACAGTTTTGTCGTTTGGACTGGCCACGGCTCCGAGGGTGTTTACCAAATGTATGGCCCCTGTCTGTGCCTTCCTACATCTCCAAGGCATACCGATCTACCCATACCTCGATGACTGGCTATTAGTGTCGCAGTCCAGGGAGGGACTCCTCGAGTCTATTCGTACAATCTGTGCCTTATTGAATGACTTGGGCCTACGTATTAATACTGAGAAATCTTCTCTTCTTCCGACGCAGGCGCTCACCTTCATCGGAGCCCACTTGGATTCGACGTTGGAAAAAGCCTTCCTTCCTCGGGACAAACAACACACTCTTGCTTGCCACATCTGTCGAACGCGACGAGATGCGGTGGTCCCAGCGAAGTCCATCCAGAGAATCCTGGGACATATGGCTTCCTCGGTTGCTGTAGTTCTGCACGCCAGGCTTCGACTCCGTCCACTACAACTTTTTTTCAACAAGGTGTACCACCCTCAAAGAGACCCACCGTCGAAGTTGATTCGGATCCCATCTTCCGTGCTCCATTCTCTACTTTGGTGGTCGGTATCGGCCAATCTGACTGTTGGAGTCCCCTTCAGGGCGTGGCCTCCTTTGATATCCCTCGGTACCGACGCATCTCTTCTGGGATGGGGAGCAATATGCTCCAGACTTTGTACCCGAGGTACGTGGAATCGTCGAGAATCCACGAATCATATCAACTTTCTGGAGTTACTAGCAGTATTCAAAGCCCTGCGTTCGTTCGAGGACATTCTTCAACATCAGGTCGTTCAGATAACTTTGGACAATGTAGCTACCGTCTTCTATCTGAACAAGCAGGGGGGAACGAAGTCACCGACGCTGGCCAGACTTTCCATGAAAATCTGGGACTGGTGCATTCCGAGAGGCATCACTCTGAGGGCTGTCCATCTCACTGGTGCAGACAATGTGCAGGCAGATCTTCTCAGCAGGCACATGTTCACCTCTCATGAATGGGAGCTAGATCCTCACACACGCAACCATATTTTCCAGCGCTGGGGGTTTCCCGACATGGACTTATTTGTCACTCAACAGGGTGTGCAATGCTTACTGCTCGAGAGCAGGAATCGGACATGCATCCTTAGGGGACGCCTTCATGATCCCGTGGAGCAACATGACCTTCTGTGCCTTCCCCCTGATCCCCCTTGTGATGCGGGTCATAGCGAAAATAGTGCACAACCGAGCATCGGGGATACTAGTTGCCCCTTGGTGGCCACGTCAAGCTTGGTTTGCAACACTACTCGACATCTCTCGAGGAGAATATCTTCATCTACTGTCGCTTCCATATCTCATAACCCAAAAGGATGGTATGCTTCGCCACCCGGACTTGCTTTCACTGAATCTAACAGCGTGGCACATCTGATGACTACCATCGTTCCCTCGGTACCGACGACAACTTCAACTGGTTCGAATCCAGTCGTCGGATCCAACCACTCGGGCGCTTCCTCGCCTCCTTCATTCTTTGTTCATTCCGTACCATCGGATTCGAGACAAGTACCATCGGATTTGAGACATGACCCGTTGAATTCTACAGCTTTGCACCCAGACATCCAACATATCATCGATTCTGCCTTAAAGCCATCCACAAGGAAATCATATGCGGCTAAGTGGAAATGTTTTCAACCTGTGCCGAGTCTTGCTCCTTCTCCCCATTCAGGTCATCCATACATTAAATCCTTCAGTTCCTATTGGAACTGCACCATTCTGGACTAAAACCGTCGTCTATTAAAGTATATACGGCAGCAGTAGCCCACTACCGTGGCTTAGTTGACGGATCACCTCTCTTTTCTCAACCTATTCTCAAGAGATTTCTAAAGGGACTATACAATCTTAACCCATCAATCAAACCGGTGATGCCTACCTGGAGTCTTTAAAAGGGTTGTTTTACAAGCCCTTATGAAAGCCCCCTTTGAACCACTGGCGACAGTGGATCTGCGCCTCTTTTCATGGAAAACAGCGTTTCTCGTGGCTGTCACTTCAGCTCGAAGGGCCAGTGAACTTTGCGCTCTCCACATAGACCCTCCTTATTTGAACCTTCACAGGGAGAAGATCGTTTTACACCTCGCCCCGTCTTTTCTGCCTAAAGTGACTACGCCTTTTCATACGGGACAAGACATTGTGCTACCCACCTTTTTTCCGTCACTGTCGACTCCACTAGAGAGATCTTTGCATTCACTTGATGTTAGGCATTGCTTAGCCTTTTACAGATCGAGGACTGAGTCTATTCGACGTTCGAATAAACTGTTCATTAAATATTCCACTAGAGATCAGGGCGATCCAGTCTCGCCACAGAGACTTTCCAAATGGATAGTACACACTATAGTCCTATCTTATCATCTAGCTAAGCTCGATCTGCCTTCAGTCCCTCGAGGCCATTCCACTAGGGCTGTTGCAACCTCATCTGCCTTTGCATCCGGAGTCTCACTTGATGATGTATGCCGAGCTGCTACTTGGGCGAACCCTTGCACCTTCGCCAGACACTACCGTCTTGACGTTCGGACCCGACGGGATTGCTCCTTTGGCAGAGCTGTTCTTTCGTCTGTTCTTCACTGAGGACACCTTCCCTCCTCCTTTATGGTAAGCTTGTTAATCTACCCATATTTGTGATGCACAGAGGCCACAACAAAGAAAAGCAGGTTACTTACCCGTAACTGATGTTTTTCGAGTGGCCATCTGTGCAGTCACACAACCCACCCGCCGGCCCCGCTCGGTGTCGGTTAGTGGATACATCCATCGGTACTGATACATCTATCGATGATTCCATTTTTTCCTTCTAAAATTCCAAAAAAAAAAAAAATTCACAAGGGGACGCACGTTCGGTCGCAAAGACTGAACAAAATGGCGGACGCTCGCTCTTTATAGGCCACAGGGGGGAGGGGGAGCGGAGCATCCCACCAAAAACCGTTAGCTGGCAATCAGCCGACCAAAGGCACTGCGCAGGCGCAGAACCCATATGTGTGACTGCACAGATGGCCACTTGAAGAACATCAGTTACAAGTAAGCAACCTGCTTTTCCCAGCATTAGGCTCTTTTCCAGTGAGTCCTTCCTTCTCATTAGGTGGCCAAAGTACTTGAGTTTCATCTTCAGGATCTGGCCTTCTAAAGAGCAGTCAGGGTTGATCTCCTCTAGGACTGACTGGTTTGATCGCCTTGCAGTCCAAGGGACTCACAGGAGTCTTCTCCAGCACCACAATTCAAAGGCCTCAATTCTTCAGCACTCAGCCTTCCTTATGGTCCAACTTTCGCAGCCATACATTGCAACTGGGAAAACCATAACCTTGACTATATAAACTTTTGTCGGCAGGGTGATGTCTCTGCTTTTTAGTATGCTGTCTAGATTTACCATAGCTTTCCTCCCAAGGAGCAAGTGTCTTTTAATTTCTTGGCTGCAGTCACTGTCTGTTGTGATCTTGGAGCCCAAGAAAATAAAATCTGTCACTACCTCCATTTCTTCCCCATCTATTTGCCAGGAAGTGCTAGGACCAGATGGCATGATCTTAGTTTTCTTAATGTTGAGTTTCAAGCCAACTTTTGTGCTCTCCTCTTTCACCCACATCAAAATGCTCTTAAGTTCCTCTTAAATACTGTGCTCTTATTTCCTGCCTGATTTGCAGAAATCCAGTAATCCAGAATAGTTTGGTGAGCACACATTGGGAGCCTGGAGTGAACACTGTGCATTGCCCATTTGAGCCTATAAATTCATTAATGTTTGGAAGAAGGCAAGTTGTCAAATATATCCAAAATCTCAAGTGATCCTTACTAGCTCAAACACTCCTTTTGCAGCAAAATCCTTTGGTTTTTTGGGAGTGGGGAGTTAAGGTGTTCCAGGGGTTCCCACATTATTGCAAGACTTAGCCAGCAGCCACCCCCCTGTACAGTAATAACTCCAGCTCTCAATATTTACAAACAGCACCATTGTAGAGTGTCAAATTTGCATAAATTGGGCAGAATTTTTTTAATGAGTGCAGATATTTGCATATAAGATCAACTATTCTTACCATTATTAATGTTATTGTTACTATTATTTTAAAAGATGGGTTACCAGAGGTAGCTGGGGCATCTTGGAGGGACTGTTTATGGTTGGCAAATAGTGATTATGAAAAAGTATCTTTTTTGCCTAATCATATTTATATTTAGATAGAAAAGAGGTAAACAATTCCCGGCATTCTCTAGGTGGCTTTGTTTGCTGGGGAATACTGAGAGTTATAGAACATTTCTCCTGTCGATGCATTGTATTGCTCCCTGATTCTCTTATGAGAAGCCTCAGCTTAAGGAGTCACACTATTTATTGCATTGTATATCAAACCAAGTTTTATTTTACAATGTACATTTTTAATTTTCATTTAGCTATTGAAGAAGGCCTGAATCCCAAATGTAAGTACTCAAACTGCAGTTCACAACATAGTCCAAATATTTTTTTGAGAGGTATTGACCTACTCTAGAAATAGCAGTTTGTGAAGTATAATTTGGTAAATCATTTATAACCATTTGTGTTGGTATGTTTGCTTACCTCAAGCAAATCTTCATCTTTCCTTTTTCTGCGTATGTGTTTAAATTGAATATGCCATTGAGCCAGTGTAGATGTTACATTCATTTTTATAGTAAATAGGGCATAGAAATGATAAAGCCACTTTTATTATGTGTGAAAATCTCAGTAGTGTTTCCACATCATAATATGTAGTCATTAATTAATGCATTGGTCAGTAAACCTAGTATTATTTTTTAAGCCAATCTTACTTGGAAGACAAGTTTTAGCCAAGATTTAAATCAAGGCAAATAGAATCTGATGTTAATGTACAGAACAGACAGTACTTTCTCAAAAAAAACAAAAACAAAAACAAAACAAAACCCAAATTTCTGCATACTTAAAGAGAAATATGATTCATTTAAGTTCAAATGGCTTTACTTAGTATTTATTAAGTAATTAGTATTTATAAAGAGTATTTAAGACTACAATCCTATTGTGTTTGTATCCTTCAACTCCCAACATGCTTCAGCCAACTCCCCCCCCCCCCCCCCGATAAAGTTTCTTTGAAATTCTTAATTACTTGACTTGGTGCTATGTTGCCCTAGCACTCAGTTACCAGTTAGTCAGAGTGAGCTGTCCACAGACCTGTGTGACCTAGTGGTAATCCTCAGTAAGGAAAGCACTTTTATTGCAGAGGAAAGGTGGTAGAACTCTATAAAATAACCTGGGAACAGCACCCTTAAATAGTGCTGCCAATTTGCATTGCAGAGCGATGACAGCAATTATTTGGTTACTCTTGCTAATTTTCTATCCCACCTTCTCTCTTCCCACCTTGTGCTCAATGGTTTGAAAAATCTTTACTGCTTGTCTGAGAGTGAAAAAATATAGGAGGTGTTAACAGCTGCTCAGCGACCCACAGTTGCATGCTAGCGGATAGCATTTTTAACTTTGAGTCCCACGAATTATTCAGCCGAGCTTTAGCTCTCATATTTCCCAAAGATTCTCTGTGACTACTACAATAATACAAAAGGGTTGCTTTTTAGAAAACCAAATGTAGATTCAAATTAAAGCATTGAATGCTGGGACGTATAGTTTTACAACGCTTGCCGCCCAAAGAGCCGCATTGTATACAGGGATATGTAGTTCGAAGGTCCCCGGAACCCTCGCACGTGGACGTTGTATACAACCATCGCGAGAACTTCGGAGCATCAGGCTCCTTCCTAGTCCCAGTCAGAAGCGCGAGGTCTGAGGTGATTATTTTTTCAAACTGACCAATGAGAGTTTTGCTTTGACTCGAATTCACCAATGAGAGAGCGAAGGCGTTGAAAGTTTAAATCACACCTCGCGGGGGCGGAGGGAGCGTAGGAGTCTTAACAGCAGCAGCAACGTGTTTGGGCGCTGGCTGTGCGGGCGGCTTGTTCGTTTCGGAGTCTGGCGCTATAGAGACGGAGCGGCGCTGAGTGCTCTTGCAGGTGGGGGCGCGCTGAAGGCCTGCAGCGGTGGAAAGTGGCGGGGGGGGGGCGTGAGGCGTGTTGACTGTGCTCTGGCGAGGGCTGGTGAAGACTTAAAGGGCTTTCCAGGAAGGTTCAGGTTCTACGCTTTTTTCTTTAATGTCCTTTTCCATGTCCCCTTTTCTCTCCATTTGCTTGCTTGCTTGCTTGCTTCAGAGCCGACTAGTTCAGTGAGCGAGCGAGGCGGTTTGGCAGTGTAGTTTTGTTTCGCAGAAGCGTGGGGGAAGGGAGCTGGAGCGACCAGAAAACTTGATTCGTGGGCGCTTTAAAGGCGGCTGGTGGAAAAGATATGTAAGAAACGGAACGAAAGGGAGGAATCATGCGTGGCTCGCTGCGTTCTTCTTCGGCGTGAAGCGCTATTACCTCGCCGAGCTTCCTAATAAGCAACTTCAGGAAGAGCTGTCGTTTTAACGAGCGTGAATACTGAGAGGCACGAGCATTTAGGCCCCGGGCGCTGAAAAAACGCTCTTTTCGGGTGCGTCGGGATGGACCGTCAAAGCTCCTTGACCGTAGCACGGTTTCTTTGTGTTAAAGTCTCGGTGATTCTTGTGGTCTTTTCTCTCTCAAAGAAAGGAATACTTGAAACTGAGTTACTGCCATAATGCTCCGTCAGTCTTGTCCGATGAAGGAGCATTAAGTCGTTTTGAAGGTTCCCAAGGCTAGGGATACAATTACCTGGGATTTGGAACCTTCCAGTCAGCGGGACTTAGGGTGCAGTGCTGTACAAAATTAGGCAGAAAAAAAGGCCGGCAACTCCTGAAATGCCCCAAGTAGCATAGCTGGTTGGGACATTCTGGGAGTGTAGGCCCCCTTTCTGCCTAAACATGCAAACGTTTGTGCTGTGCATGTCTGGGATTGCTACTTGGCTCCATTCTTTTTATTCTCTCCTTGGGAAATGTTGGCATTTGAGTTAAATGAAAGGCAGTTCCTGTCCTTGAACTGTGAGGTCTTGCTATTGTTATAACTCAGAACCTTAATGACTAACAGTGAAATTTGTTTCTAGATTCAGGAACTTATCCACATCAAGATAACAATGTCTGTCAATGAGAATGCTGGTGGAACAGCTGCCCGTCTGAATAGATTCAAGAATAAGGGAAAGGATTCCAATGTGAGTAACTTACTGGTTGAATGCAACTGCAGTTTTGTCACTTTGCCATCTGTAATTGTCATTTTTGTTTTTCAAATGTGTTTTATCAGGAAATGAGGCGGCGACGGATAGAAGTCAATGTGGAACTGAGGAAAGCCAAAAAAGATGAACAGATGCTTAAAAGGAGAAATGTTGGCACTTTCCCTGATGATGCCACTTCTCCTCTGCAGGAAAACAATAGAAGCAATCAGGTAAGTTCTGTGGAGTTCAGAAGCATTTGGTCTGACTATTCATGTGCCTGGTTAGGCACATGAATAAGTCCATATAACAGGATGTTGCCAGTTGCTGAATCAGATGTTGGGTCCATCTAGCTCTACTCTCCACTGATGGGTAGTGGCATTTCAAGGCAGGAGTCTTTGACACACCTCAGCTTGGAGGTGCTAGGAAATGAATTCAAGATCTTTTGCCTGTGAAATATCTGTTTTACTACTAAGCTAAACTCCCTCTTAAGCAGCACAGGGAAATGCATAGTTTCAGTTTTGGGAGTGTACAGTAGCAAACCTTTGGCCTGTATTTCTTAGAATGTTAAAGATAAAACAAAGTTCAATATTGTCTTTGCTGGAAGCCATTTCATTTTCATCTCCATATAGGCATAACAAAGGAGGTACAGCCCAATATGAAACAGTTGTGTAGATGTGATTGTAGTTCACCAGTGATGTTGATCAAGGATTAGCAATTGTTAAAGAAGCTTAACATAAGTATATATGTCTTCAATTCTCTTATAGGTCACTGTCCACTGGTCCATTGATGACATTGTTAAAGGAATCAATAGCAATAATGCAGAAGTACAGCTGCAAGCTACACAGGCAGCCAGGTAACCCTTCAGAGGCTATACTGTTCCTTGTAAATTGTATGTCATTGAGCTAGTGCCTGAGAGCAAGATACTGAATACAATTTGAGGCTTCATTTAGATCAGTGTGAATACATAGCTAAGAACTTTACAAAATTTTCAGTACTGAAGACAAACTACTTCCTTGTTCCGACATACCTAGTACTTGTTATGTCTTGTCTTCCAACAAAAAGTATGTGTACATTAGAACAAAATGTCTATAATTTAGGTATAGCACAAGACAGAACATACATTGGAGAATGTATAAGTAAATTTCAACTCATTGCCTGCTCATTTCCAAATGCTTAGCATAGGTAATGGTAGCACTGAAAATAACTTTTATTGCTAAAACATCAGCATTATACCCTACTTCACTCTGTGAGATAACGAGAGACTTCATCTTTCCAAAACCACTGTCTGTGAATAATCTGAAGGGCTCACATTTACAGCAGCTCTGCATTTGTTTGCAAGTAGTTTTTGGAAGCTTCAATCCAGGTGTATGTACATCAGAAATGGGTGCACCAATCTTATCTATAATATTGTCATTTGAGTTTTAAGGCTGAAGTCCCATGTGCAGGAGCTGACAGAAGAAAGCATGTTAGCCATCTTTCCTAGATGCAGTGTTTGATGTTGATGCATGCCATGGAACTGAGATTTAAAAACCCAGTCATAGTGGGTAGTGTACTATTTATCTGAAGATTCTGTCTATAACAATACACAAAATTTACTTGTTCTCTCTTTCCTTATAGGAAACTGCTATCCCGAGAAAAGCAGCCTCCAATAGACCAAATAATCAGAGCAGGCTTGATTTCAAAGTTTGTGTCCTTCCTGGGAAATACAGATTGCAGCCCTATTCAGTTTGAATCTGCTTGGGCACTGACCAATATTGCCTCTGGCACATCAGAACAGACGAAAGCTGTAGTAGATGGTGGTGCAATCCCTGCTTTTATTTGTCTGCTGGCTTCTCCCCATAACCACATCAGTGAGCAAGCTGTGTGGGCTTTAGGAAATATTGCAGGTATGCCAATGCAACTGAACTTCATATGGGCACTTACCTCTTGCAAGAAATGGGCATGCAAAGCAAAGAGGTGTAATTGAAACTGGAAACACTACTTGTTCTCTTATGGGCTTTATTTTCCACGGATAACTGCACTGTTGGTAATACTTAAAGGAATGTAATCCTTTACCAATGACCCTGCTTGCTGGGCCCATGTGGTGGGAAGTAGTTCAACACATCTGGAAGGCACCAGGTTGGGGGAGACTTTCCTATATACCAACAGCCACAGCTTTGAGGCCTGAATACAGTATTCTCAGTGTTAAACAAATTTTAAGTTCTGAATTTTGTAGGAGTCTTAAATGTGTGATGACCCATTGTGGTATAGTGGTTAAGAGTGCATGTCTAAGACTCGGGCTGTCTGGCTCCTAATCCCTGCTTGGCCATGCAATGACTTTGGACTGGTTACACACTCTCAACCCAGTATACCTCACAGGGTAGGAGTTGTGGGAATAAAATTGGGAACAGGAGGAAGAGAATTTGTGTGCATTAATGAATGAGCTTATTGTAAGGAAAAAGCAGAATATAAATCTAATGGATAAAATTATGTCAGTCACTGGTACTGAACATGCTCCAAAGGCTCAGGCTGCAGTTGGCAAGCATGTTTCTGTTCTTCAACAGGCTGCTTAACAGCCTGATTCTAAACTGTAGCACCCGAAGATGAGCGGATGGTATGGTTTGACTGGCTATGCTACTTTACATGGCCTGATTCATTTGTGCAGTTGTATTGATGCTGAGAAAGTATCTCCACATGGTGGCATTTGATAGCAATTGTCCATAAATGGTGTGTGGTTTGGCTGAGGGGGGTGCTGGTAGAGACTTTAGTTGTACCATTCAGTTGAACATACACTGGATTGCTGCAACCCTCTTCTTTTCCCAATGCCTGAAGTGGCTTTCCATGACAATTGTTCCATGTTTGCAGTTCTTGAGGGAATACTTTAGTTGTCCTGTTTTAGTATTCCTACCATGAAGTAGAACTGAATTTCCTGGTTTGTGTCTGACAGTCTTACCTCAATCTCTGTCTTCAGGTGACGGTTCTGCCTACAGGGACTTAGTTATTAAATATGGTGCACTTGACCCACTTCTGGCCCTGCTTGCTGTTCCTGATCTCTCTTCTATAGCTGTAAGTCTGTGAGCATTGCTGCAGCAACTGTGACACTAAAATTGCCAGATTAATGCAATAACGGCATTATTAAATCTTTTTCCTGACTTGCTTTCAGGTTGGCTACTTGCGTAATGTAACTTGGACCTTGTCAAACCTTTGTCGTAACAAGAACCCTGCACCACCCATAGAAGCTGTTGAGCAGATCCTTCCTACGTTAGTTCGCCTACTGCATCACCATGACCATGAGGTTTTGGCAGACACATGCTGGGCTATTTCTTACTTGACTGATGGCTCAAACGACAGAATTGAAATAGTAGTAAAATCTGGGCTAGTGCCTCAGCTAGTGAAGCTCCTGGGATGTGGAGAAATTCCAATAATGGTAAGATGGCTACAAACACGAATGTAGGTTAAGCAGTGGTAAAAATCCTTAATGTGAGTGGTTCCAATTGGATCCTAGTTGTAGGCTTTGCATGCATAGCTATATTTAAATAAAAGAGCAGGTTTCCCAGGAAATATGCAGCTTTTGCTGTTGAGTTTTGATGTAATGTTCTCTAGCTAGAAATACTTCTAATATGTTGAAGTAGTGTAAATGATGGTTCCATTATATTGCTAAAGTAATGGAAAATAATTGTGTCCCATCAAGGCAACCTATTTCCCTGTGTACATGTCAGCAGTAACACAGGCATTTTTATGTAGCATTTGGAAATCACCTATCTAAATGTTGCAAAAATAGAGTCCCTGGCCTGAGATTTACGGCCAGATAGATTTAAAAAAAGGAGTTGAGAAGATAAACTGAAGCATTTGAACAGCTGCTCTTTGCTTGCCAGTGAATGAAGTCAGGTGGTCTCTCTTGCCATGATCTTTGTGGAAAGCAGTAGGCGTACCTCCCTGGTGGCTTTTGCTTCCCCTGCCTTGAGCAATTGGCACTTTTTAGCATTCCACTCTTGTCTGTTATAGGAGAAATCTGAAAAAAGCAAACATGTACAATGCTTACTGTATGTTGTGATGGATTCAAGAGAATGGTAGAGGACAGAATGTTACCAAAGAGCAAATGGGAGGAACTGGTTGGAGGGGAAAAGAGACCTGAGTAGAAAACGGGATATCAGAGAATAGTGAATGGTGGTGATAGGACTGAGGAGCTTACTGGGTATATTTATGCCACTTTTCTACAATAAATTGAACTGAGCCACTTAAAATGACTGTTTAAGTTCCTGGAAGATATGAGAAATATAGATACAAGTCTATTAAAATCCAGCAATATTTAATGAGTATTGAACAAAATCAAGGGAAAAAAGCATCCTGATAAAGAGAACCCACAGCACTAGTACTCCAAGGACAAACAGCCATCTGGCTAAATAACATTCAGAGGAGGTCTGTTTTCACCAGATTAGATGTCTCACAGCTGGCTCCTTGATTTCTTTTAGAAGAGCAGCAAAGAAGGCAAAACTTTTTCCCCAATCTTTTGACTGCTAGTGTTGGTCTTATCCTAGCGATGAGTTGTTGTCAATGGGAATCATTTTACATGATATAAGGCATCTTTTTGATTGTCTGTATGCTGGGATTGAAACTGAAACACTGTGTAAAGCAAATGCACTTCAACTGGTCTGGAGCTGGCTTGCTTTCAGCTTTTATTTCATACAGTAATTCATTCAAACTGTTTAGTATTTGCTGCTAAGTAATCTGCTTCTCTTCATCTGTAATTGAGAACTCTGCATTACAGAAGCCTATAAGCCAGCAGCATGCTTACTAAGATCCATGAGAAGAATTTGAAGAAAAGTAGAATATTTTTAACAGGACCAGCTCTGAGTGGATTTGTCTGTGCCCATGATACTTATTCAAAGTACTAATTCACTGAGGAAGGCTTAAGGAGGAATGTGATCCTCTAGGGGAGGAGGATATCTTCTGCTCCTGATAGTTGTAACTGAAACATCCTTTTAATTTTCCTTCTGAGTACTTCTGACATCTTACAATACATGAGCAGTCAGTCCCCTAGTAGAATAGCCAAAGGGTTAACAGAACACATAGGGGTTCACATTGGAGTTTCTTTTGACACTCGCTAGAATGAGATCTATATTCATTGTTTGCAAAAGTGACACTCTAATCTGGGGCAGGTGGATGAGAAGTGCAAATTGATTGTAGCAGTGGCACTCTTGCTGTAATGGCATGAGAGGACTGAGTAAAGCACAGAGCACTTCACTCATGGGATAGTTTCATCAGTATGCGTTATGAAGATGCCGCAAGAGCTTACTCTGTTGAAGCACACTATGGGATAAAAATTTCTGGTACATTTTTGGTCATACCCTTACACCAACTGATCCCCTCATTTTTTTTTTTTTCAGACTCCTTCATTAAGGGCCATAGGAAACATTGTAACAGGAACTGACGAACAAACACAGATTGTTATAGACTCTGGAGCACTTGCTGTCTTTCCGAGCTTGCTTACTCACCACAAAAACAACATCCAGAAAGAAGCAGCTTGGACCATGTCTAACATCACTGCTGGCCGACAGGATCAGATCCAGAAGGTTGTGGATCATGGGCTTGTCCCATACCTTATTGGCATCTTGAAAAAGGTAAAACTCTATATTCTTTGCCTCACTGTGCCATTACTGGTTCAGGTGAAGCTTAGCTGTAAAGTCTTAAGAATTTAAAATAAGAAAAATGGTTAAAAGTTTGCTTGTTGAGATGACCATTTATTCTTCCAAAATTAAATGGTGTTAAGAAATAGCAACAAGCGATCATTTTTGAATTGTCAGTTAAGTAGCAGCAAAACAATTGTTTACTTTAATGTTTTTTAAAGTCACTTCCACTGCTTTAAGAACATGAAGTGTATTGAACCAGGGCCATTTGCAGGAATGACCACTGACCAGTTTTGCTCTGAATACTCCTCAGTAGGGTATAACTCAGTGGACTGAGGAGCATGTCCATTTATTTTAAGTAGCCACATAGCTGAGGATTTTTTTATGTACAAATTGGAACTGAGAATGACAATGTCAGTTGCTTGTATCCTAAGAAACTCAGCACATATCTTACTTACTTGCGTCCAGAAGAAACTAGAAATCTTCACAATATTGTAGAAGAGGCTCTTAGGTGCTTTCAAATTTCTTGCATAAAACTTTCATTTAGAAAGCCCTTTGGAATTTCAGGAATACAGTTATATCACTCAACCATTGCATCCATTTCTCACATGTATGAACTTTCCTGTACTAGGCCTCAGCATCCAGGTCTTTTCCTGGACTGTTTCCAAATTACAAAATTGCTATTTTCCTATCCCTTTACTTTTTTTAAAACAGGGGGATTTCAAATCCCAAAAAGAAGCTGTATGGGCTGTGACCAACTACACAAGTGGTGGAACCATCGGCCAGATCATATACCTTGTTCAGACTGGGGTTTTGGAACCATTGTTGAACCTGCTGATGGTTAAAGATGGCAAAACTGTCCTTGTGATTCTGGATGCCATTACTAACATCTTTATGGTAAGTTGACAGAAAACATGGTCCAAAGATGTCAATTCCAGCTGTGCTTTCAATGCATAATTCTGCTTTAACAATATTGAACCTCACAGCTTTTTATTGGCTGAACTTCAAGTTAAATCATCTGTCTGAAGTCACAGTCAACCTTACCATTTTTCAAAAGGCTGAAATTGCTTTTCAGTCATGACAGTACAAAATCAAATACGGAAGAAGAATATAAAGTTCTTAACTTCAGGTCACAGACAAATATTTCTGGTAATTTGTAAGGATAAAATGTCTTACCCAGTAATCATGTATACATCTGTTTATGGAAGATCACAGGCTGTTTATCTGATGTTATAAAACTAAAAATTAGATTATTTAGAAATGCATTACAAATGTAAAAGAATCCAGAACCTTGTCCCATCTGAAATTTGACCTGTACTGATTTTCAAAGTCTAAGGATGCCAAAGTTCCAGGAGCAGCAATGTGCAATCTAGCTTATTTATTCTATTAGGTTTATATTCTGCTTTTTTCTAAAGAACTCAGAACAGCTTATATCCTCCTGCTCAGAATCTTATCCCCACAACAGCCCTGCGAGGCAGGTTTGGCTGAGAGTGCAACAGGCCCAAAGTCACCTAACCGACTCCATGACTGTGTGGGCGCTAGATTCCAGATTGCAGAACTAGGACTTGGGTGCTCTTAACCACTCTACCACATTGCCTCTTGTGGTTAACAGCACCACCCTGTGCCTATTTACTTAGAAGATAGTGTCAGTAAACTTCCAGGTAAGTGCATACTAGATTACAGCCTAAATCTTGAATCAAGATTGATCTGTGGACCATCTTCTGCAATACTTAATTGGGGCTATTTCTATGAAACCTGTTCCTTAATTTCTTTAGGCAGCTGAGAAAATAAAGGAGACTGAAAAGCTTTGCATCATGATTGAAGAGTGTGGTGGCTTAGACAAAATTGAAGCTCTACAATCCCATGAAAATGAACAGGTGTACAAGGCTGCTGCAAATCTGATTGAGAAGTACTTCTCAGCAGAGGTGAGGAAGTTCAGTGTGTGCAGTAGAGTTCATGGTGCTGTGCAAAAGGCTACAGCTGTACCACACCAAGGTACATGGCATTTGGCTTAATGCCTGCTGTGCACATACATGCGCACAAAGTAGGAGATCACCGAGACGTCTGTGTTGGTCTTGCTGTCTGTTGAATGTGGTACTACAAAAAACTATTGGGATACAAATGGATGGCATGTACCCTCATTGTGCAACTTTAAGGCAGAACTTTAAAAACATTGACACAATTTGTTAGTGCAAGTTACCAAACAGGCATTTACTCTTCAGTCTCAACAGTGCAATGGGTTGCAACTACAGGGTTTCAGCATTGTAATTATAGCTTTTTTTTCAATCATTACTATTTGTACAGGAAGAAGATGAGAATGTTGTTCCAGAATCTAGTGCTGATGCATACACCTTCCAGATTCAGGAAAGTAGTGATGGTTTCAACTTCTGAACTTTATGTCAAAGCATTCAACCTGTCTTCCCTGTCTGTCCTTTTATACTGCCCTTTTCTATGTGAAATGTGAAGTAGCACTTTGTTGCAACTGAAACTACTTGAACAGTTCACAGGCAGAGTACATACCCTGTGAACTAGATGTCTTCCTTTGCCTGTGCTTTTTGTCTTTGTTTTATATACCTGTAATTCTGTATCTCTGAATGGTCTGTAAGTCAACTTAAATTAGATTTAGGCTGTCTGTTATATCTGAAAGACTGAAACAGAACATGGGCTATTAATCTTTTGATAACTGCCTGATGAACATTCATAATGGCTTCCAGAGCTGAAGCTATGTAGCATAACAACCTTTGGCCACCCAAAGGAGTTCCTGCCACTAAGAGCTCACTTTGCATTCATGGTAAAGACTCAATTATTTTAAAGAATACTTGTTCAAACTTAATAAACTGGTATCTAAATATAACCTAAATTGTAATGTCATCCCTGGAGATAATTAGGCTTTCTAATTTGAAAAACTGGATTGTTTGAAACAATGCGGTTCTTGATCTTACAACCACAGCTATATGCAGTGTTTTGCAGAATTATTCACCCCACTGACTTCAACATGTTGAGTTATAAACTGGAGTTGAAATGGATTTAATTCACATTGTTATCACTTGATGTAGAAAAAGTATTTAACACAAGTTGCAAAATTTTTATTGTACAGTTTTCATTTAATTGTATGCTGCTTGTTTGTGTAAATATACACCATGCTCCTTGGGCAGAAGCACATTTGGCAGCAATTACACCTGCAACTTGTCTTGGGTAAGTCTCTGCATTGGGATTCTGCCATGTTCCTATTCCTGACAAAATTGCTCCAGCTGTGGCAGATTGGATGGGGTTGGGATCATTGATGAACAGTAACTTTCAAGTCTTGTCACTGATTTTCAATTGGATTGAGGCATCATTAGGCCTGAACCTGGGAACATCTTTCCCAGATGTATTGTCACCTGTTTGCAAAGTAATGGTGGACGTGCCTTTTCTTAAAGGAAGCTTCTCTCAACTGTTCCTCTGCACAACCAGCAAGCAACCACTAATCAACTTCCACAGCATGAGATCTACTGGTCCATCAGTTTATGCTATCTATATCCCACCTGCACCACAATTAAGAAGTCAAGGTATCTGGTCTACATACAGCTTTAGGGCTCAGAGCACCAAGGTTGATGTCATCAGGTGGGCAACATCCTGTAGTTCATCTAATGGAGCTAGCGCTAATCACGATGACTGAGGAAAGGGTCCATTCAATACTGTAAGGGGAAAAGCTGGGATCTACTGAACAAGGTAGTTCTATCCTTGCCCTGGTGGGGCCTTAGAGTTAATCAATTAGGACAGGGGGCCTGGGCATCTACTCCTGCATGGACTTGGGGTTCAGTGAGGGCAGAAGCCCATTGTTCACGATCCCTGTCAAGAATATCAGGTCTGCAGGCTCCTGGGCATCGAGTGTCACGGTGTCCTGGATGAGGCATCGCATGGTGGTGGCGGCAATCTCTCAGTGAGACAGCTGATCCTGTAAGAAATGTACAGGTTGCACATCCTGTTGCCTAGTAGCAAAGACATTGTCCACCTCAGACTGGGTGGGTGTCTTGCGCAGGTACTCATGTCAGTTCATCACTTCCACAGTGTTGCTGATCTTTTCACAGATTTTCTTACCTACCTCATGGCTGATCATCTACTCCGTAGGCTTATCACATTCAGTTTGCCCATCCATACTTCCTAGGGGATGCACTCATCCGAGAAGGGTCACCATGATTTGTTCTTCCCATTAAGTGTAAGATTTGTCTCTGGGTAAATCTGGTCAGGATCAGAACCTGAATTGCAGGAGGGCTGCCTCCATGCTTAGATTCATTGAAATCAATGGGAATAAGTAAGTCTCCAATTTCAATGGGCTTTTTAACAACAGTGAAGCCTGGATCCAACCCAGTATATGGGGTTTTTATTGTGTGATTCCAAACCTATCACACTGAATAGTTAGGACTTGTGTCCTAAATCCTCATAAAAATAGTACTGCAACTTTAGGGATATGCAGTTTATTTTTAAAGCCTCATACACTGTCCTGCGATCAATGATCACAACATAAAATACAATCTAACAGTTAAGATATACACAATGTCTTAGTAAACAAAAATGATTTAGCTTGGACATGAAAGATTTTAATGCAGATACCGGGTGAGCCACTTTTGGGAGGGTATTTCATAACTGAAATGCCATTGCTAACACTCCAGTCATCCTTTATTATCACATGTCATACTACAAACACCATCACTATAACTCATGCTCTATCACAAAGCACTTGTTTAGAAGCAGGTCACATACAGCTGTACAGATGAAGAAATAACGGCAACCACCCAGGGATGGAAATAATCAAGCAATAACCAATCTCAATTGGTAGAAAGATACAATACCACTGGTTAACCTCAGCAAATTCACCATTATACAGGTCTTTCAAAAACTGCTTGTTATACTCCTAGCATGCTTAAATAGCAACCACAAATAATTTTGTCACTTGTACAAGCTATGGGATGTCATCCTGCTCCAAGCCCAGAATCCACATGATGTTCCAAAATGGTCAAGATTGTTGAGGTCGAATGGGAAGGCAAAGCTTTCTTGGCTAGATTTGCTGGTCATTTTTTTTTTGGATTTACTTGATGAAGCCCATAGTATTTGTCTATATAGCTATATAAAGGTCAGTTCCTAGTTCCACAATGGTCAAGAAACAACCGTGGAAAGTGTCATCCAGATAGGGATAGGTGTCTCTGAGTGAGTGGGGTTTTATGAGCACAAGCCCGTGCTAACCCATGGTGTCACCAAGTAGTTCCCTCTACTTTCATTCATATACTGAATGACACTCCTGTGAGAAAAAGTAAAACACTGCACAAAGTAATAGCATTACAATGGAGCAAAATCTGCCCTTTAATGCAATCACTGAGGCTATAACAATACCCATACCTGAAATTTGGAAATAATCCCCACTGAAAGCAATGGGGATTATTCACTTCTGAACAGCTATTTATAGGATTGCACTGTAAGTAAGCAAGTATCCCACTGAGAACCTCCCCTCACACTGGGTTTGCCTGAGGGGATGGCTCTTGCCAAATAATAATCTGCTCTGGAATCTTCCTGATAGAGCTCCATGCATGCATGTAGAGGCCCATATGTGTGATGCACAGAGACCAAGAAGAACACACTGATAGCAATTCTTAAAGTGCAAGGTGTGTCTGTGTGGTGGGTGCACAGCCATGCATTGCCTCCTCCAGGAACCTTCGCAATAGACAAATGTTCTCTCCACAATATCCAAGTCATCACAACAGGGGCTGTTTAAAACAATTATATATTCCAGAAGCCTTCACCTAATAGAATGAAACAAAATACAAAATATAATGCAATCACTCATGTGGCAAACCAGCAACAGAATCATCATAGAAGAGGAAAGATTTCATTAAAAGCAACAGAAACAACACCTTTCAAACACATCAAAAGGCATGTGGTGATTGAGCATGGATCCTCCTGCTGCAGAAGCTGCTTCCCAGTTCAGGTCCTGCAACTGGCAAGGTTCTCTCTTTTGTTCTGCCTGTTGCATATGTGTAGGATTGTGCACGAAGGGCACAATCCTACGCATATTTGGATGAAAAAGGCCTACAATTCTTAACATACACATGATCAAAGTTTGTAAGGTTTTTTGACTAAACATTGCACCTTGATGTGACATGTAAGAGGAATGAAATTCTTGGGCAGGTTTCCATAGGAAGAGGGGCTTCCCTCTCCCCATTCTTCGATAAAGCCCAGCTCTGTGGAGCACATGGCTGATAGCTTTCCCATCGTGGCTTTGCCCATTTCAGCTATGGATCTCTCCATCCCCTTGAGAATTACCATTGGCCTCCTAGTTGCTTCTCCAGCAAAGGCCTTCATCACCTCACTGAGGTTTGGTGGATGCTCTTCTCTAGGCAAAGTTCCAATTGAGCCATATTTTTCCATTTTTGTAATAATGGTTTTAACAGTGTTCCAGGGGATGTTCATAGCTTGGGATTTGTTTTATCTTACTCAGATCTGACTGGTACTGCTACACAATTTTATCCTGGGATTGTTTAAATATCAATCAATCAATTAATTAAATTTCTATCCAGGCTGTTAGTGCAAATTGCTCCCGTAATAGCTTTTCATCTTCATGGTGTGTCTAACAAATTCTGGGGTCCTCCAGCAACAGGTGTATTTAATCTGAAATTGTTGCACATAGCGGAATTACAGTACATGACTTTGAAGGCCATACATTGCACTAGAGCTTATATTAGCATGTCACAGCAAAGGGCACCACATTTTATCAGTTTGTTTTTGTTGGCTTTTGTGCTATGATAAAAATATTGTGTAGTGCCACAGTATCAAGCCTCATGAGTACACCACATGATAACAGTGCCTATTAATCCCCCTTCAAGGTCAGGCTGTAACGCAAGAAAGTGGAAAAGGCAAAATGGGGAGAGAACTTCTGGAAGGCTTAGAGCTTGCAGTGAATTTTATTGCAGAATCTTCCCGTTAACCCACGGATGACTTTTTGGAAGCTCTCCACTAGTAAAACTGAAAGTGACTTGAGGTGGGGAGGAAGATGAGAAATCCAAACTGGAAACAGCAAACTCCCTGAAACAAATACTTTGGAAACAAATGCTGGAAGCAGGAGTCTCCTGGTGTGCTGGTATTACAAACTGTTGGGATTAAGGGGTGAAAGACGGACAATTGAAACCTTTTATTTAAACAAAATATGGCCGAATTCAATCCATTCACACATTTTCACACCTGCTCCTTCTGTGGTAATGTCTGAGTAACAGAAGCTGATGGGCAGCCCTCAGCACGCTCTCAGAAGCTACAGATGTGCTAGCGCCTCCTTGCATGTCCATCTCAGTCTTACTTTTCACGATGTGAAAAAGCATGTCTTTTGACTTAACCTGTCTGTGCACTAGCTGTGCTAATTCCGTCTAAGCAATTCCTAGTTCTGATGCAAAAGGAATCACATTTTCTCCCAAAGCTCTGACTGGCACCACCTGCTGGTGACATGTGGCTCTTGCCAGCTTCTCACATACACTCATCCTTGTTCATTTGCTGACTTCCCCTTTTGAACCTTTGGAATCCTTTCACTTAAAGGAAGTGTTATTGTTTGAGACTTACTGCCCACTTCCTTCTTCCCAAAGTCTTCTGAAAGGGCTCTGTTCAGTCAAGAGGGGTACTTGGTTTGTATTTTCCTTAGGCAGAAATTGTCTTGCTTAAAGCAAGGAGAGGCTCGGGAGAGTCTATTTATTTATTTATTTATTTACTTATTTTTATTTAAAAATTTCTATGCCGCCCCATTCGCCGAAGCCTCGGGGCGGCTTACAAAACATCAGTTAAAATATAAAACACTAAAAATATAAAACACATTAACATTATAAAATAAGTCACCCTGGCTGAAGAATTAAGCCAATAATATTAGCAATTAAAATGACATTTGAATAAAAAGGTCTTCACCTGGCGCCGAAAAACAAATAACGACGGCGCCAGGCGGACCTCTCTGGGGAGCGCATTCCATAGATTGGGCGCCACCGCTGAGAAAGCCCTCTGAGTACTCACCCTCCTAATTTCCTTCACGGAGGGTTCCCAGAGAAGGGCCTCTCCCGCAGATCTCAGGGGGCGGGCGGGCGTATATGGACGTAAGTGCTCCTTCAGGTAGCCAGGACCCAAGCCGTTTAGGGCTTTATAGGTCATCACCAACACCTTGAATTGGGCCCGGACTTCAATGGGAAGCCAGTGAAGCTGACGGAGGACTGGAGTCATGTGAGCATAACGCCCCGTCCCCGTCAGCAGCTTGGCAGCTCTATTTTGAACCAATTGAAGTATCTGGACCGTCTTCAGGGGTAGCCCCACGTAGAGTGCATTACAGAAGTCAAGGTGGGAAGTCACCAAAGCGTGCGTCACTATCACCAGGCAGTCGTACTCCAGGTAGGGGCGCAGCTGATGGATCAGCCGAAGCTGAAAGAAAGCGCTCCTCGCCACCACTGTCACCTGAGCTTCCAGTGAAAGCTCTGGGTCGAGGAGCACTCCCAAGCTGCGGACCTTGTCCCTAAGAGGGAGTGCAACCCCATTCAGGACTAGGTTCAATTCACCCTCTCGGAAGCCCGATCCGCCAACCAACAGGACCTCCGTCTTGTCTGGATTGAGCTTCAGTTTATTGGCCCTCATCCAGCCCATTACCTTGGCCAGGCACTGGTTCAGCACAGCCACTGCCTCACCTGGATTGGTGGAAAATGAGAGGTAGAGCTGGGTATCATCAGCGTACTGATGATTCCGCAGCCCACACCTCCTGATGACCTCTCCCAGCAGTTTCATGTAGATATTAAACAGCAAAGGGGACAAAATGGACCCCTGCGGTACTCCATGGCATAGCTGCCATGGTGCAGAGACATAGTCCCCCAGCACCACCTTCTGGAATCGACCGTTGAGATAGGAGCGGAACCACTGCAAAGCAGCGCCTCCGACCCCCAATCCCGCTAGCCTATCCAGAAGGATACCATGGTCGATGGTATCGAAAGCCGCTGAGAGGTCCAGGAGAACCAACAGGGACGCACTCCCCCTGTCCTTCCCCCTGCACAGGTCATCGTACAGGGCGACCAAGGCAGATTCAGTACCGTACCTGGGTCTGAAGCCGGACTGAAATGGGTCCAGATAATCCATTTCATCCAAGAGAGCTTGGAGTTGTCGCACCACCACCCGCTCCAACACCTTGCCCAGAAACGGGAGGTTGGCCGCTGGTCTATAATTAGTGGCCATCTCTGGATCCAGTGACACCTTCTTCAGGACCGGTCGGACTACCGCCTCCTTTAAAGGGGCAGGTACCCGACCCTCCCTCAGAGAGGCGTTAACCACTTCCGAGATCCAGATCCCAATCCGTGCTTTCTTAACTAGGCCCCTCTGGATGTGCTAGATTTTGGCCCAGTGTGCACCATCACCACCGTTTAAACAAAGTGTGGTGGTTTAAGCCCTGGTATGTGGTAGACACCATTTGTGAGCCGCCCCGAGGCTTCGTTGCGATGGGGGCAGCATAAAAATGGTTTAGATAAATAAATAAATACTGAATTACCCACCTAAATGTGGCTTGTGTCTTGAGTGGCTTGGAAGGAAAAACAACCTTCAAACAGCCCATGGGCTTTTGTTGAATTATTTGAGGTGTGCTCTGGAGGGCACTTAGGCAAATGGTTTCTGGCATGCACTGGGTAAATTCCTTAATGCTCAAGGAGGCACACATACTATTTTAACTGGAAAAGTCAGATTCTTAGCTGGTGTGGTTGTTTGGCTTGCAGACTTTCAGATTCTTGAATATATGTCCTAGTGCCTGGTTTTAGCCACTGGATTGGTGGGTAACTTTTTTGTGGCTGAGGGCTGTTTTCCCTCTTGGGAAAGTAGTCTGATGCTTTAACTTCTGGTGAGTGGTACCAACTACAGAAGCGGATGGGAAATCCAGTTCGTTGCTATCATGAGCACCACACGTCAGCCTCTGCAGTGCCTGTGTGGCCGTGCTGCTTGCCGATGACGCCGCGTGCCTGCCCATCCGTTCGTTTGGCTCCTGCTGTCTTTCTAGAACAGCAGAAGTGCCAAGCAGGTGCTCAGCTGGGGCCAACCACAACATCTAGCAGCTCACTGGGATGAACAGCCAGTGTGGTGCAGTGCTTAAGGGTGCTGGACTCGGACTCAGGAGATCTGGGTTCCAGGCCCCCTTCAGCCATGGAGCCAGCTGGGTGATTTTGGGCCAGTCAGACTAAGCCCAACTTACCTCACAGGTTGCTGTTGTGAGGATAAGAAGGGGAGGAGGAGGAAAATTAGGTAAGCTGCCTTGAGTTGCTTGAAAGGAAAAGATACAGGATATAAATACATAAAATGCTGGCCCTCTTTTTGTTCTGACAATTTCTGATGAGGGTGGAGGAAGTGCCAACAGCATATTTTATTATGATTATGACATTATTGTCCCACTTTTATTGCTCCTGCAAAGAAACTCAGTGGTTTACAAGGTTCTCCTCTAGTTCATTCTTATACTGAACCTGTGAATTTGATCAGGCTGAGAGTCTGACTGATTCAGAACCAGCCAGTGAGCTCCATGGCTGAGTGAGGATTGGAACCCAGATCTCCCAAGTCCCAGTCCAACACTAATCACTACACTGTCTACGTTTGGTGGCGGGCTGTGTGTAGACCTTCCCAAAGGCCATATTTGTCTTTGTTTCCTGACCGTAGGCCTATATTCAAACAATCGTCACATGGACAGATGCACTGGTTTATCAACCAAGCCTTCTTTCTATAGGTTTAGATTTCCCTCCTAGAATAACTTGATGTAGGACCGTACTGCAAAATGCTAGCACGTTGGTAACTGACATCAATTGTCCAGGAAATACTCTGCATAGTTGCTTACCCTAGAGAATAAAAGGCCGGTATATTAGAATGTATTACTCTTCCCTTAAAGAGAGAGAGACTCCAAGGCTTATAGCCGTGCTGTTTACTTCGACTGCTCTTTTCAAAAGAAACCCTCCCTTTCTTAGAGAGTGGCTGGATGAGTATCTCCTGTTCTTTATGCCTCTTGTGATGAACTGGTTGCTATTAGTGCACAATCAGTGCCTAGCAAACCTGAAGAACATTCTTTTCCCCCATCGTCTCATGCATGTTTGCACAGTAAGGGCAAAAGAGAATGGAAAAGAGTAAATGGAAGAATAAAATGGCACTCCAAGGGTTCTTTATGGAGCATCTACCAAGGTGTAATCATGACTATGTGCTGAGTAGTGGGCCTAGCAGCCTTTGGATGATATGGCAACTGTGTATTTAAAGCGTTTGTCTGGGCCTCAGTAACCCAGTTGGAAAACAATTATTTCAGGGTTGGGGAACTTGTGGCCTTCTAGAGGTTAGGCTGCAGTCCTCCTCAGTCCCAGCCGCTCTAGCCAGTGCTCTGTTTTGATGGCTGAAACCTGGAGGGCCACCATTTCTTCACCCCGGTTCTGGGCATGCATGCATCCAGCAGGGAAGCTTTTACGGGCTGAGTTAGCACTTACTGCAAAAGTCCATTAATGCAGATGAGCAAGTGAGCCTTGGGGTTCTGCATCTTGCCTGATAAGCAGCCAGAACAACTCGTGCTTTCCTGTCCGTGGAGCCACACTGTGATCCAATGGAAAGCAGCAGAAGGCAGGGCTCCACGTCTTCCGTCCTGCTGTGGAAAGGAGCCGTCCAGCAGCAGCCCGTTGTGATGCCCCGTGAAAGAAAAAGTCCTGCCGGATTTCCCTCTTCTGCAGAACCTTTAAAGGCAGAGGAGCCCTGTTCCATCAGGTCAGCCAAACTGCAAGCACAAGAAACATTACTTTCAAAAACGAGACAAAACAAATCAATACAACAACTTTGGTGCTTATTTCTTCGGAATTTTGGCATGTCAAAGAACGCTTGTTCTTAAATTTCTGTTGCTGAAGCAGCATCTTGTAAGCCTGCATCACTTCCTACGACGGATAAGCTTGCCCAGTCGAGAGCCCTCCAACTATGTTGGACTGCAACTCCCATCATTCCCAGTTATCTGACCTAGGGTCTAACTTGAGGTAGATGCATATTACACAATCCCTATTCAGTCATAGCAATGTTTAATATTCATTTTGTGTCACTAGGGGGTGGCATAATCAACCCTAAATATTACTTCAGTATTACTAACAGAGCTTCATGTTTGTTCTCTAGAAAGGCAGAGATGGGTGCACTATAGCAAGCTCACAACAAGGACCCAGTGGACTGAAGGTGTGTGTGTGTGTGTGTGTGTGTGTGTGTGTGTGTGTGTGT